>NC_056751.1:412516461-412676135 GCF_019279795.1 Protopterus annectens
TTAGCTTACATGCACACATTAATGTTTGACAGGATGATCTCTTTTGTAGTTGTTGATGTTCATCGTGTTTCACTGTTGCAGTCATTACTCTGAGGTTATCCTGCTGGCAGGCTATCCTCAGTCGGCCAGAATTCCAAAGTCTAGGTCCGGCATCGGCTGCTGTCGCCTCTTCCCTAACGTCAGTACGCCAGGGGTATAAAAGATGCAGCGGACGCCATTTTCTTTAGTCTTTCTTGCCGCGTGGTGCCCGAAGCAAAAGCAGTTCGCAAGTGCCAGTCGGCCGATTCCTGAGATTTTCAAATCCGAATTTCAGAACCGAAGTCTTCATTAAAGCTAAGTACCCCGTTGGGGAAATTTTTTTCTTGCTCTAGACCGATGTCAGAAAAAGTTCTTCTTCTTTCGGCTTTTCCCGGTTAGGGGTCGCAACAGCGGATCATTTGTCCGCTCATGATTGGCAGTGGAGTTTTACGGTGTCGAGTTGCCAGCTCGGTGCCCAACCTTCCACAGAAGGCACATGCACACACTCACACCTAGGGCCAATTTAGAGTGTCCAATCCACCTACTGCATGTCTTTAGGATGTGGGAGGAAACCCACGCGACCACAGGGAGGACATGCAGACTCCGCACAGAAGGCACCCCAGCCAAGAATTGAACCGGAGAACCTCTTGCTGTGAGGCGACAACGCTAACCGCTGCACCACCGTGGCTGCCTGATGTCAGAAAAAGTTAACAATTGTATTTCTTGTGGGAAGCAAATACCTCATAAGGATTTCCACTCTTACTGTATTCCTTGCCTAGGCCCTGATCATAACATTGCTAGCTGTCAGTTTTGTGCTAGATTTAACCAACGCACTATTAAGCGTCGGTTCAATTTTGCATTTCATTACTTTGGCCGAAGATTTAATTATATAATGCCGTCAGATCAGCTGACAACCGGAGTTTACAAAAAACGCAAGGACAAGGAAAAGGATAGGCATCCGAGGTCCAAAACCGACGACGGGGCCTCTGCTAGGCCAGTCGCCAGTTCGCCATTTCTCAGTGAGGTGCTTTTTCAGCCCCTGGCGCCCGCTACCTCAGAGCCACAGGCTGCTTTCGACTCCCACATGGAGCCAACTGGACCTCTGGATACTCAAGGTATTGGACACTCGGAAATCATTCCCTCAGATGGGTCCGGAGCCGCTGAGCAGGCATCGGCTTCTGAGGGTGTCTTCAGACTTACACAACTATTTATTAAGCCATATTCAGCTTCAAAGACAAAGACTAAAGCAACTCTAAAGACAAAGAAACAAGTACAACATTCTCCTACTCAGACTTCCATGCCTAAAAAACAGATGCTCAAAATGGCCGAAGACCTAATTACTTTGATCAGGGGCTCCCATTCCCCTCCTGATAAGAGGCCTAGGCAAGATTGACATTGTCGATGATGTATTTTCAGAGTCCAGCCTGTCCCCTGACTCTTTACCCCCTGCACCTGCTAAGCCAGACAGATACTACAGGGTCCCGGTACTCATAAATTCCTATATAAAGACCCTGCTGCTGACCCACAAACTATATCTCATGGTCCCAAAGGGGTTAAAGCTTCCACTGCAAAAAACCCTGTCCCCTCTGATAGGGATTTTAGGGCACTAGACAGATGGGGGAAAAAGGTTTACACTTCTGCTACCTTGGCTGTAAGGGCTTTAAATTGTGAATTTCATATGCTTAATTATCAGCAATATTTAATGTCACTGCTTAAACAGAAATTGTTGACAAATTCTGAATGTTCAGAGAACAAGGAATTGCAGGATTTATTGCATGCAGCTGAACAAGTGGAAAAGCATACTTTGCAATATGGTTATGATTCACTGGAGGCCTCTTGCAGGGCCGCTGTTACAGGTTCTGTTATTAGAAGGCATGCTTGGTTAAAGGAACAGAATCTGCCTGATCATGTTAAAGCAAAATTATTAGATGCACCATTACAGCATGATACTTTGGTACTAAAGCAGAAGAGGTGTTGAAAAACATGGAGGATAAAGCAAAATCCATGCAGACAGTCAAGGATTTCTTACAGGTACAGCCACCCAGGTTTAGCAGGAAATGGCCTTCTAAAAATTGGTCCTTTCCAGTATCAGACAGACCACAAAGGGGCAGATAACAGGCATCCCAGAGGCAGATCTCAGCCCCAAGGCTCATACAGGCCTAAACATTGGGGTGCTCCTACCTCCAAAAGCGGAGAAGACAAATCACAACCTTACAGGAAACAGTCCCAATGACTTTTCTCTGCCAGATCCAAGCACTTTTCTTTTGGCAGCCCCCTTGGGGGAAAACTAGCACTTTTTTCATCAAATTGGCAAATCGTTACCCAGGGCAAATGGGTCCTGAACATAGTGTCCCAAGGCTACAGGTTCCGTTTTCACACACTACCAAAGTCAAAAGGTATGCCAGACCTGCCACACAATCAGTGGGCAGAGGCACAAAAGCAAATTACAGCCCTCATGGACATGAGGACCATTCAGCAAGTACCACAACAAGAGCAGGAGCAAGGATTTTACTCCAGACTTTTCCTAGTACCCAGAAAGGACAAAACCTGGAGACCAATACTGGACCTGTCTATACTAAATACGTTTCTGGAAGTTCTAAAATTCAAGATGTTGACTCTACAGCAGTTACCGCCCATGCTGGGCAAGAAGGCTTGGCTCGTAACTTTGGACCTAAAAGAGGCATACCTGACTGCCCCAATCAGACAATCTTGCAGAAGGTACCTCAGATTCATAGCAGGCTCAATGCATTACCAATTCTCTGCACTGCCCTTTGGCTTATCTACTGCGCCCAGGGTCTTCACAAAATGCCTGGCACCTACTTGGACGACTGCCTAATACAAGCAGAGAACAAAGACATTCTTCTAAAGCATCTAGCGTTTGTAAAAAGATTACTAATTGGCCTAGGGTACGCAGTAAACAAAAAGAAATCAAAACTAGTGCCCTCTCAAGAGATAATATTCCTGGGTGCAAGCTTAAATACAACTGCCCAGATGGCTTAACTCATGCCAGACAAACGAAAGCAACTGACTACCTACTTCAAGAAATTGGCAACAAAAACCCACTTATCTGCAAGGAAAATCTTGCAGGTCTTGGGTTTCATGGTATCCTGCATTCTACTAATTCCATATGCCAGACTGCATATGAGGAAACTACAATGGTATCTAAAAAGTGTTTGGACTCAGCATTGCTACAGCCTGGAAACAGTAATTGCACTCATTCCCTGCCTGCAACAGGAGTTTTGATGGTGGGCAGAAGCCTGTCACCACAACAAGGGTCTGCCATTCAGTTTACCCACAGCCAGGCAGACACTGACAACGGATGCATCAGATTATGCCTGGGGGGCCCATATGGCAGGAAAATGTATTCAGGGCACATGGCCTGCAAACCAGATGCATCTTCACATCAGTCAAAAAGAGATGCTAACTGTTCAAAATGCCCTGACAGCTTTCAAGGACCTGCTTCATCCAGGACAGATACTGATAAAGGCAGACAACACTACGGTCATGTGGTACATAAACAAGCAGGGAGGTACACATTTCTACCCCCTCTGCAGACGAGCAATGGCCTTATGGGACACAGCATTGGCTTTTCAAGTTCACCTGCAAGCACAATTCCTGCCAGGAAAAGCAAATACTCTGGTAGACGAACTAAGCAGAAACCTCATGGATCCCCACGAATGGAAACTGGATCCACAAGTCTTCAGCATGATAATAAGGAAATGGGGATGCCCAGACATAGATCTATTTGCCTTCCCTCACAACTGCCAATTGCAAATATTTTGCACAAGGATTTATCACAAGCAAGCATGGAAAGTGGACGCCCTATCCTTCAGCTGGAAAAATCTAACAATATATGCCTTTCCTCCATTGCCTCTCCTCCCTAGGGTACTCCTAAAGGTCAGACAAGAGAAGCCAAAAATGATACTGATTGCACCAGACTGGCCACGCCAGCACTGGTACCCAATCCTAAAGAGCTTGTCTCAAGGTCCAGCATGGATATTGCCTCAAACTTCTCACTTGCTGACCCAACAACACAATCAGATCCTGCACAGCCAACTCAGGACCTTAAATCTGACAGCATGGTGGATAATGTAGCCATTCAGAACACTCCTCTTTCAAAAGCTGCTATGGATGTTGTCTTGGAGGCCCAGAACCAGAAAATCTTATGCAGCAAAAGATTCTGTGCTTGGAACTAGGAACAAGGCATTGACATGTGTGTACCAAATATCCCCCAGATTTTACAATACCTAACTGAGATGCTGAACAAAGGCCTTTCTTTCTCATCAATTAAGATTCATGCCTCTGCCATTTCAGCCCATTACAATACGGAATCACCTATCTTTTCTCATCCTTTAATAAGGCAGTACTTCAGAGGGGCCAAAAACATTAGGCCTCCAAGGAGAGCACCAATTCCGGCCTGGGACCTCAATTATGTTTTGGAAAAATTCACACTGCCTCCTTTCGAGCCAGCATCAACAGAGGATATAAAATTCTTATCCTGGAAAACAGCTCTGCTCCTAGCAATAACCTCTGCAAGGCGAGTCTCGGAGTTACAAGCACTCATGGCTGTGGAACCTTTTATCATTTTTCATCCAGACAGGGTTTCTCTGAGGACAAACCCTACATTTATGCCTAAGGTGGTGTCCAGTGTGGCCCTCAACCAAGCCATTCACTTGTCTACCTTTTATCCAAATCCACAGAACAAGGGGGAGAAAATTCTGCATTCTTTGGACATACACAGGCAGTTACGCTTCTACTTGGACAGAACTAAAGCTTTCAGAAAGACTGAGCAACTTTGTGCCATATGCTGCAGGATCACAGGGAAAGGCCATCTCAAAACAGACTATTTCTAAATGGATAGGCCATTGCATCCGTTTCTGCTATTTTCAGCATGGCAAATCAGTGCCTAAGGGCATTAGGCCTCATTCCACCAGAGCAGCAGCCACTTCAGCAGCCTTCCTCAGAGGAGTACCAACCAAAGATGTCTTAGAGGCTGCAACTTGGAGTTCAGTGCACACTTTCACAAAGCATTACCACTTACCTCTTTACTCTAAGTCCAGAGCAGGCTTTGCCACTGCAGTTCTGCAGGGCCTCATAGCCTCTCCTAATCCTATTTAGCCCAACCACTCATCCTCAGCTTTGGGATTCAACCCAAGAGTAATGACTGCAACAGTGAAACACGATGAACATAGTACAGTTGTGTACCTACCATAAATGTAGATGTTCGAGTGTATTCACTGTTGCAGTCCAGCTTACCCAACCACCATCCCTCTTTTCTTTGCTGGGACTTATCTGCACTTCTCTATCCTATACAACCTATTTGGTGTATTTGCTTGTAGATGAAGGAAATGTTATTTTTGTGCATGCATTTTTATTGGCATATTTTTCAGCCTACCATTTTGGGGGCACCTGACATCTCTAGGGCAAGAAAAACTGAAGAAAATGGCGTCCGCTGCATCTTTTATACCCCTGGCACACTGACGTCAGGGAAGAGGCGACAGCAGCCAACGCCGGACCTAGACTTTGGAATTCTGGCCTACTGAGGGTAGCCTGCCAGCAGGATAACCCAAGTGTAATGACTGCAACAGTGAATACACTCGAACTTCTACATTTATGGTAGGTACACAACTGTACTTTTCTTTTCTCCATTCAAGCCCATGCTACTTTTTTCAAGACTTTCTTCTTCAGTAAAAACAAAAAACTAAATACGTTTACAGACCCCAATTTCTGGAACTAATACACAAACCATGCTTTTTTAACAAATGAAAGTTATTCCTCCGTATAGCAGCAACTACTCCAAATTGATGGCTGCACCCACTAGCATTACTTGCTTAAGTGCATGCTACAAGCCGTTTTCCCACTTAGCTGTGATATTTATCACCATTCCCCTCCCAGATGTTAAAAAAAAAATGGAATTGCATGCTTTTGGTGAACATTTTACCCTAAGAAGCTCTGCAATGTTATGGTAACTGCATTAAAGTGCTAAGGTGGATGTTGAGATACCTACTTGCATCACATATTCACTTCCCACAGTTTCAAACTTTTTCTAGAACTGCTTGCCAATGTACCTTTAAATGTTGATTATTCAGTACCTTGTACAATTCCCTCAGTAGTCAGTGTTCTGACTGCTCATGATTAATTGCTTGCACTTGCAGACTTCTTGTCTCCAAGTTGGTTTGTTTGTGTCTTTCAGCTTTTCCCGGTTAGTGGTCGCCACAGCGGAACTCCGGTCCGCTAATGATTGGCAGTAGAGTTTTACGTGCTGGCTTGCCAGGCCTAACGCACAACCTTCAATGAAGGAACTCCCATTCAATCATGTCGCCACACAGAAGACGCTCTAACTGAGAATGGAGGAAAAAACTATTGATTTTTGCATATGCATGAGAGTCTTTGTATAATTTACTTGAAATAACTGTTCAGCCCTCTCATGATTAACTTATTGCACCTGTAAACTTTACGAATCCCACTTAATGGAGTTTCCCTAAAAGAACCCTGTGCTCTCTTAGTGCCATGCAATCTTTTTACATCCATCTGAAATACCACCAACTCTCACTGATGGCATTTCAGTTTTACATGTCTTCTGAAAGATGCCATTTCAAGAATGAATGTAGCACCCTCTTTATTCTAGATTAGTGTCTGCTGGAAAAAATCCAAGCACCTGGTGTAGGAGTAGAACTCGGAGTCTTCTGATGTTGAAGAAAGCAGAGATGAGTGTGCTTAACCTGCTAAATCACTGACGTAACAGTTGTGGCACGTTCTTACTAATATTTGTTCATTTCTCCTAGACTGTATATGTGGCTCACTGCTGGAAAATTAAATCCTAGCACTTGGTTTAGAACTCGCATTCTTCTGATGCTACTAGCATCAAAGGTGTGTACGTACCTGTTGAATCACTGAAATTGCAGTTGTGCCAGGTTCTTGCTAATATTTCTTCAATTATTTTAGGCTGTCTTCAGATTTAATGTGGGTAGACGTTCATCGTGCATACAGCTGCAGTCATAACAGATGGGTTATCCTGCCGTCAGGCGGGTCCTCGGTCGGGCCGAATTCCAAAGTCTAGGTCCGGCATCTGTTGTCGTCGCTTCTTCCCTGACGTCAGTGCGGCAGTGGTATAAAAGAACCAGCCAACGCCATTTTCTTCAGTCTTTCTTGCCGTGCAGTGCCCGAAGCAGAAGCAGTTCGCAAGTGCCGGTCGGCCAGCTCCTGAGATTTACGAAAATATTTCAGCCGAAGTCTTCTTGAAAGCTAAGTACCCCGTTGGGGAAACGTTTCTTGCCTCAGACCGATGTCAGACAAAGTTAATAATTGTATTTCATGTGGGAAGCAAATACCGCATAAGGATTTCCATTCCTTCTGTATTCCTTGCTTAGGCCCAGACCACGACGTCTCGGCCTGCCGTTTTTGTGCTAGATTCAACAAACGCACTATTAAGCGTCGGGCGGAGTTCGCCCAACACTATTTTGGTAAAAATTTTAATTACATTATGTCGTCAGATACTTCGATTCCAGTTTTGAGTAAAAGACGCAAAGATAAGGACCGACATACGAGGTCCGCGACTTCTACCGACACCACGCTAAAGCCGGCTACCGGTGCTCCGGTTCTCAGCGAGGCGCCTACACAGCCCCTGAGTACCGATGATGCTTCTTTAGCGGTGTCTTCTGTGCCCGAGGTCGCAGGCTCCTCGGCCCCCACTCCGACTACAGATACCGACGCCACTCTTGGCGGGGAAATTCAGAGTTTAGACAGGCCTGCCACCTCTCAAGGTGTCTTCAGGCCTTCCTCTTTTTCCATTAAGGCTTTCACAAAATCTAAAGCAGCCATGAAAACTAAAAGACAAGCTCCACAGAGCCCCTCTCAAGGCCCCATGCCTAAAAAACAGATGCTCAAAATGGCTGAGGATTTGATTACTCTTATCAGGGGTTCTCAACCCCCCTTGGACAAAAGGCCCAGATTGGAGGAAGACTACCCTTCCTCAGACCAAGCCTCTATTACCTCAGAACATTCTGAGGACCAGGAATATTCATATTCCCCTTTTGAAGACTCTGATGCTGAGGAGTCCATTCCCTCGGTCTCCCCCCCTGAGGACTATTCTTTTGGGGAAACCTTACATACCTTGAGGGAACACTTTCACTGGGAAGGCCAAGATTACTCGGATTCCAAGAAAAGGCTCAGGGATTTTCTCTTGCCTCCCCAGCACAGGCCTCTGGCTATCCCTCCTGTCTTGGATATATTAGATGATGTGTACACAGAAGCCAGCCTCAACCCAGATTCTTTACCTCCAGCTCCTGTTAAACCTGACCGGTATTGCCGGGTTCCTGATTCACACCAATTCCTATACAAAAGCCATGCTGCTGACCCAGAAACTATTTCACAGGGTCCCAAGGGAATTAAGGCCTCTACTGCCAAAAACCCATTACCTTCAGAGAGAGATTCCAGAGCTTTAGAAAGGTGGGGGAAAAAGGTATACACCTCGGCCACTTTAACCATGAGGGCATTAAACTGTCAGTTCCATATGTTAAAGTATCAACAGTTTTTGTTATCTCAGTTGAAAAGCAAAATGACACAACCTGAGCAACCAGATTTAAAGGAGTTGCAGGATTTGTTGCATAGTGCAGAGCAAGTGGGTAAACATACCTTGCAATGTGGTTTTGATGCTTTAGAGGCCTCATGTAGAGCTGCTGTTACAGGGTCTGTCATACGTAGACATGCTTGGCTCAAAGAGCAAACCTTACCAGATCATGTCAAAGCTAAATTACTAGATGCACCTCTTCAAAAAGATGGATTGTTTGGTGTTAAAGCTGAGGAGGTACTAAAGAAAATGGAGGAAAAGGCAAGATCAATGCAAACAGTGAAAGAGGTACAACCTCCATGTTTCAGCAGAAACTGGCCTTCAAAAAATTGGTCCTTTCCAGCCACGGACAGACCTCAAAGAGGTAGATACAGGTGCCCGATGGGTAGAGGGCAATCTCAAGGATCATTTAGAGCCAGACAATGGCAAGCACCTACACCAAGAGGTGGAGAAGATAGATCACAGTCATTCAGAAAGCAGACACAATGACTTTCCCCTTTGCATGCCAAGCAAAGCTTTAATGGCAACACCTTTAGGCGGAAAACTGGTATTATTTTCAAAAAATTGGCATATTGTCACAAAAGACAAATAGATCCTGGACATTATAGACAGAGGCTACAGATTCCACTTTCACACCCTTCCAAAAATGAGAGGCATGCCAAACCTGCCACAAAATCAAAGGGCAGAGGCACAAAAACAAATTTCAGCTTTCATGGACATGAAAGCTATTCAAGAGGTACCTGCAAAAGAACAGGGTCATGGTTTTTATTCCAGACTATTCCTGGTACCAAGGAAGGACAAAGATTGGAGACCTATTTTGGACCTATCCATCCTAAACACATATTTACTCGTACCAAAATTCAAGATGCTCACATTACAGCAGCTTCTTCCCATGCTGGGCAAGGAGTCTTGGCTGGTAACATTGGACCTCAAGGAGGCATGCCTGCATTTCCCTATCAGACATAATTGCAGAAGATACCTCAGATTTCTTGCAGGTTCAACCCATTATCAATTCTCTGCATTGCCCTTTGGCTTATCTACTGCACCCAGAGTGTTTTCGAAATGCCTGGCATCAGTAATTGCCTTCTGCAGACTTCAAGGGATACAAATATACCCATACATGGACGACTGCCTGATCCAAGCGGACAGCAAGCACATACTTCTGAAACACCTGGCGTTTGTAATAAAATTGTTGAACTTTCTGGGATACACAGTCAACAAAAAGAAATCAAAACTAATACCCTCTCAAGCAATAATTTTCCTGGGTGCCAGCTTGAATACAAACACCTAGATGGCCTACCTCACGCCAGAGAAGCAAGGGCAACTATCTCAATACTTCAGAAAAATTGCAACCTTCACCAGGCTGACTGCAAGGAAAGTCCTGCAGGCTCTGGGATTCATGGCATCTTGCATCCTGCTGATCCCATGTGCAAAGCTGCATATGAGGAAACTTCAATGGTACCTAAAAAACTTATGGTCTCAACACAGCCACAGTTTGGAAACAATTATACCACTCATTCCATGTCTTCAAAAGGAATTTCTGTGGTGGGCTCAAGCATGCCAAAGAAACATAGGTCTCCCCTTCTGCATGCCTCAAGCAAATCAAATCAAATCATCACAACAGATGCCTTGGACTACGCCTGGGGGGCGCACATGACAGATCAGTGCATTCAGGGCAAATGGTCCCAAAAAGAGAAGCGCCTACACATCACTCAAAAGGAAATGCTAGCAGTACAAAATGCTATTATGGCCTTCAACGACCTACTGCATCCAGGCCAGCTATTGATAAGGACAGACAACACCACAGTGATGTGGTGCATAAACAAACAGGGAGGAACTCATTCATACCCCCTGTGCAGACTAGCCATGTCCCTTTGGAACACGGCTCTGGAATTGCAAATCCAACTTCAAGCACAATTCCTGCCAGGGAAGGAAAACACGCTGGCAGACAACCTAAGCAGAAATATGACAGATCCACACAAATGGAAGTTGCATCCTCAAGTTTTCGCAAAGATAATTCAGGCATGGGGACAGCCAGACATAGATCTCTTTGCTACCCACAGAAATTACCAACTGAAATAATTTTGCTCAAGAACCTATCATCCACAGGCCTGGAAAGTGGACGCACTTTCTTTCAATTGGACAGCATTGACAGTCTATGCCTTTCCACCTCCTCCTCTGCTGCCCAAAGTTCTATTAAAAGCCAGAGCAGAGAGGCCAAAGATGATTCTCATTGCTCCAGACTGGCCAAGACAACACTGGTATCCACTCCTGAAGAGCCTGACGCATTCCCCACCATGGATCCTGCCTCTAGTGCCTCTTCTGTTGACCCAGCACAACTTCAAAACTCTTCACAGTCAGCTGAAAACCCTCAATCTAGCCACATGGAGGATTCCTTGATTTCCCAACAGACCCTCCTCTCCAAGGAGGTGCAGGATGTCATCTTGGAGGCCAGAAGACCTTCTACTAGAAAAGCCTACTCCGCCATATGGAAACGGTTTTGTGCCTGGAATCAGAAAAAGGGCCAGAATCCTCGGGTACTAAATTTGCCTCAAATATTACAGTACCTAGCTGAGATGTTAAACAGTGGACTTTCCTTCTCCTCCATCAAGACCCATGCTTCAGCCATTTCTGCACAATACAACACTGATCCTCCTTTATTCTCTCATCCTCTCTTAAGACAGTTCCTCAGAGGGGCTAAGAATATAAAACCCCCAAGGAAACCACCAGTACCTGCTTGGGACCTCAACTTCATTTTTGAAAAACTGACTCTGCCTCCATTTGAGCCAGCTGCTTCAACAGAACTGCAATATTTGTCATGGAAAACAGCCTTTCTTCTGGCTATCACCTCAGCATGCAGGGTTTCGGAACTACAGGCCCTCATGGCTGTGCAACCTTTCATCATTTTCCATCAGGACAGAGTTTCCTTACGAACCAACCCTTCCTTTATGCCAAAGGTAGTATCCAGTGTAGCCTTGAATCAGACTATCCACTTTACCTACCTTTTATCCTAACCCACAAAACAAAGGGGAAAGACTACTACATTCCTTAGACATTCACAGACAACTTCATTATTATTTGGACAGGGCAAAGCCATTCAGAAAATCAGAGCAACTCTTTGTGTCCTATGCTACAGGTGCTCAAGGAAAGGCTATCTCCAAACAGACAATCTCAAAATGGATAGACACTGCATATGCTTTTGTTACTCATTTCATGGAAAAACTGTACCTACAAGCATCAGATCTCACTCCACAAGGGCCACAGCTACCTCTGCAGCTTTCCTCAGGGGGGTTTCTACCAAGGACATTTTGGAAGCAGCCACTTGGAGTTCTGTGCACAGTTTCCCCAAGCACTATCACCTTCCACTTTACTCTAAATCTAGAGCGGGCTTTACCACAGCAGTCTTGCAGGGCATCCTTGCTCCTCCTAGTTCCACTTAGTGCCTGCCACCCCTTTTTAGCTTTGGGATTCTACCCATCTGTTATGACTGCAGCTGTATACACGGTGAACATAGTACAGTTTTGTACCTACCATAAATGTAGATGTTTGAGTGCTAATACAGCTGCAGTCCAGGTTTCCCTCCCTCCATCCCCTCTTGGGACAGGCCTTATGACAAACACCTCCTCATACAACCTGATTGGGGTATTCTTTATGGTGTATTTGCTTGCTAACTACTGTTTTTTGATTATATTACATTGCATTACTACATAAGTTTATGTTTTGCCTTCCTTCTGGGGGCACCTGACATCTGGGGCAAGAAAAACTGAAGAAAATGGCGTCGGCTGGTTCTTTTATACCTCTGCCACACTGACGTCAGGGAAGAAGCGATGACAACCGACGCCGGACCTAGACTTTGGAATTCGGACAACCGAGGACCCGCCTGACGGCAGGATAAACCCATCTGTTATGACTGCAGCTGTATTAGCACTCGAGCATCTACATTTATGGTAGGTACAAAACTGTACTTAATGCTGACAACAGTAAAACGTCCTTTCTCTAGCATTTTGAGAAATTAAACCCACAAGTGCACACAGTTAATAGGTTGGCTGTATCAGCTAAAATGAAGATAGACTTTGAGAGAAAAATTATAAACCGTGTAAGTGAATGTGCCTGTAATAAAAGGCAAATTCAGTTTCTGTGCAGAGAATGACACCAACTCTGTGTATCATATGCAGTGCTGGAAGCTCAACTCCACAGGGACTTAGACAAAATAACAGTTGCAGTAGTTCATGGTGTGACGACCCACCATTGGAGCAGTAATCAAGGAGCCTCAATCCTCACCACTGGCACCCTTAAGGGATGTACACCGAGAGGATGACAAGGTACACACGCACAGTATTACCAGATGCATCTCTCTGCATCAAGTGCAGACGTTCTTCAATGTTTCACTGTTGCAGTCATCACATTTGAGTTATCTGCCTGCAGGTAGCCCTTAGCCGGCCTGAACACCAGAGTCTTTGGATTTCTGCGTCGGATGCTGTCACTTCTTCCATGACATCGGGGGTATAAAACATGCAGCCAACGCCATTACATCAGTCTTTCTTGCCGTGCGGTGCCCGAAGCAGAAGCAGTTCGCAAGTGCCTGTCGGCCGACTCCTGAAATTTTCGTTTTTGAGTTTCAGACCTGAAGACTTCAAAAAGATAAGTACCCCATTGGGAATCCTTTTTTCTTGCTCTAACCAATGTCAGAAAAAATTAACAGTTGTCTTGCCTGTGGAAAACAAATACCTCATAGAGATTTTCATTCTTAATGCGTCATATTAAACCGACAACTTAGTTTCAAGCTAAGAATATTGAATTCATGCTCAGGCCCATATGCCTCAAAAACAAATGATTAGAATGGCTGAAGACCTTATTACTTTAATTAGGGGAAGCCAGCCTTCCTCCTCTGAGAGACCTAGAACTGATTTTCTTTCTGATTCTTCTGATCAGGAATCTGATATCCCTGTTCCTTCTGACTACCAGGATTTACCCTTATCTACTTATGAGGATTCTGATGCAGAGGATTCCATTCCCTCTGCTTCCCCTCCAAAAGATTTTTCTTTTGGTGAAACCTTGCATACCCTTGGGGAGCATTTCCACTGGGAAAGCCATGACTATTCTCAGTACAAAAAGAGACTTAGGGAATTTTTAAACCTGAGTCAACACAGGTCTCTAGCTATCCCTCCTGTTCTGGAGATTGTAGATGATGTTTTCTTGAAATCCAGCCTTACCCCAGACACTTTGCCTCCAGCTCCCAGGAAACCGGACAGATACTACAGAGTACCTGACTCTCGCAAATTCCTTTTCAAGAATCCTACTGCGGATCCAGAGACCATTTCCCAAGGACCAAAAGGCATTAAGGCTACTACTGCCAAAAATCCTACCCCTTCTGATAGGGATTCTAGAGCTTTATACAGATGGGGTAAGAAGGTATATACTTCTGCTACTTTGGCCATTAAGGCTTTAAATTGCCAGTTTCATATGTTAAAAGTATCAGCAGCATATTATGGGATTAATTAAACAGAAAATGATGTTGATTCCTGACTGTGCTGAACACAAAGATTTACAAGAGTTAATGCATTCTGCTGACCAAGTTGGTAAACATACTTTGCAATGTGTTTTTGATGCTTTGGAAGCATCTTGCAGGGCTGCTGTCACTGGGTCTGAAGGCATGCTTGGTTTAAGGAACAAAACTTGCCAGATCATGTTAAAGCTAAATTACTGGATGCACCCTTAAACCAAGAGCACCTTTTTGGCAACAAAGCAGAAGTCTTCCTCAAAAGGATGGAGGAAAAAGCTAAATCTATGCAAACTGTTAAAGATTTCTTACAAGTACAGCCATCTAGATTCAGTAGGCATTGGCCTTCAAAGAACTGGTCCATTCCAGTCCCTTCCAGGCCTTCTCAGTCCAAACCCAGGAGCAGCAGACCACCAAGGCTTCAGTCTCAGGCTATGCACAGATCTAAACAGTGGGGGGCCCCACTTTCAAAGCAGGGAGTAGTAATCCCTCCCCCCTATGGAAAAATGGCACAATGACTTATTCTTAACTCTGCCAAGCCTTGCTCAGCTACTTGCTCCCTTAGGAGAAAAGCTTGTCCTGTATGCAAAAAACTGGCAACTCGTTACCCAGGACAAATGGGTTTTAAACATAGTTTCCCTAGGACACAGATTCCACATCCACTCAGTCCCAACCCCAAGTGGATGGCCAGACCCCCAAACCAGTAGGCGGAGGCCCAAAAACAAGTGCTCTCTCTCCTCAGTATCAGGGCTATTCAACCTGTCCCAGCAGAACAAAGGGGACACGATTTTTATTCAAGACTGTTCCTGGTTCCAAGAAAAGAAAACTCCTGGCGTCCTATCCTGGACCTTTCTATTCTCAACACCTTTCTGGTGGTTCCAAAATTCAAAATGTTAACTCAACAGCTTCTTCCTATGCTAGCTAAGGATGCCTGGCTGGCAACTCTAGACTTAAAGAAGCTTACCTGCACATCCCAATAAGGGAATCCTGCAGAAGATACCTCCACTTCAAAGCAGGCTATTTGCATTACCAGTTATTTGCACATCCCTTTGGCTTATCTACTGCGCCCAGGGTATTCACAAAGTGCCTAGCTCCAGCCATTGCATTTTGCAGGCAGAGAAATAGTCAGATTTTTCCCATACTTGGACGATTGCGTGAGTCACGACTTGCTATTACAACACCTGGCATTTGTAAAGAGACTTCTAACTTCACTGGGGTACACCATCACCGAGAAGAAATCACACCCGTTACCCTGCCAACAGATTGTATTCTTGGGAGAAAGCTTGAACACAGCTTCCTAGATGGCGTTCCTCACTCCAGAGAAACAAGTTCATTTGACAACCTACTTCAAACTACTGGCCACGAAAACCCAGCAATCTGCAAGGAAAATCCTGCAAGCTGTGGGGTTCATGGCCTCTTGCATTCTGTTAATTCCATATGCAAGACTGCATATGAGGAAACTTCAATGGTATCTAAAAAGTCTATGGTGTCAACATTCTCAGGACCTGGAAACAATGATTCCTATCATCCTTTGCCTAAGGGCAGAGTTCCTTTGGTGGGCAGAGGCCTGCTACCACAACAAGGGCCTCCCTTTAACTCTACCCCCTGCCACCCAAACCCTAACAACAGACGCATCAGACTATGCATGGAGGGCTCACATAGCAGGGCAGTGCATTCAGGGCAAATGAAACCCAAAACAGATGCACCTGCATATCAATCAAAAAGAAATGTTAGCTGTACAGAATGCTCTGACAGCCTTCAAAGACCTTATTCTTGCAGGATAACTATTGGTAAAGACAGACACCACAGTTATTTGGTACATAAACAAGCAGGGAGGAGCCCATTCCTACCCACTCTGCAGACTAACCATGGCTCTGTGGAACACAGTCTTGAGATACCAAGTGAACCTACAAGCTCAATTCCTGCCAGGCAAACTAAATTCACTGGCAGACGACTTCAGCAGAAATCTCATGGACCCACACGAATGGAAACTGGAACCCAAAATATTCAAGCTCTTAAGGAACATATAGGGGACACCAGAGGTAGACCTGTTTGCCTCCCCTCAGAACTACCAGTTGAACAAATTCTGCACCAGAACATCCCATAGTCAAGCTTGGAAAGTGGATGCCCTGTCCTTTACCTGGGAAAGCCTCTCAGTTTATGCCTTTCCCCCTCTGCCTCTCCTTTTGAAGGCTCTACTGAGGATCAAACAGGACAAGCCAAGGACAATACTGATTGCATCAGACTGGCCACGCCAGCAGTGGTACCCCCTTTTGTGCAGTCTGACAATGCTGCAACCTTGGCACCTGCCTCAGACCCCCTCCCTGCTGTCCCAGAAGGTGGGTCAGATTCTGCATGCTTAGCTTCAAACCCTGAACCTTGCAGCCTGGCTAATTCCCTGAGCTCACCTCCAGCAACCGTCAGTAAGCAGGTGCTGGGTGTCATTCTTGAGGCAAGGAGGCCTAGTACTAGAAAATCCTATTCAGAAAAGTGGAAAAGATTCTGTTCCTGGAGCTAGGCTCAGGGGATGGGCACAACGGTGCCCAGCCTACCTCATATTCTAGATTATTTAACAGAAATGCTCGGGCCTATCTTTCCCTTCTATCAGCCATATCAGCACATTATAATACTGAGTCACCCCTCTTCTCTCATCCCCTGCTAAAACAATTCCTTAGAGAGGCCAAAAATTTTAGACCTCCCAGGAGAGCTTCCACTCCAGCCTGGGACCTTAACTTTGTATTGGAAAAACTCCCTCTTCTCCCCTTTGAAGCAGCTGCTACAGCAGAGTTGAAATTCCTTTCTTGGAAAACAGCTTTACTTCTAGCCATCACTTCAGCAAGAAGAGTGTCTGAACTGCAGGCCCTCATGGCAGTGGGAACCTTTCATTATCTTCCATGTGGACAGGATTTCTCTCAGGACTAATCCGTCCTTTATGCCTAAGGTGGTGTCTAGTGTGGCTCTAAACAAGTCCATTCATTTTTCTACCTTTTTCCCTAATCCTCAGAATAAAGGGGAATGAATACTGCATTCGCTGGACGTACACAGACAGCTTAGATTCTATTTGGATAGGACTAAGCCTCTCAGAAAGTCTGACCAGCTGCTAGTTAGCTTTGTTGCAGGGGCAGAGAGGAAGGCCATTTCAAAGCAAACCATATCCAAATGGACAGCACATTGCATTAATTTCTGCTACAAACACCATGGAAAACCTACCCCACATGGGTTAAGAACACATTCCACCAGGGCTGCGTCTACCTCTACTGCATTTCTCATAGGAGTCCCTACCAGGGACATCCTGGAAGCTGCAACCTGGAGATCTGTACATACCTTCACCAAGCATTACCACCTGCCTATCTTTTCTAAATCTAGAGCTGGATTTGCCACAGCAGTTTTACAGGGCCTTATTGCTAGCTTTAATGCTCTTTAACTACCTTCACCCTTCCTTAGCTTTGGGAATCAACCCAAATGTGATGACTGCAACAGTGAAACATGAAGAACATAGTACAGTTGTGTACACTTACCATAATTGTAGATGTTCGAGTGTATTCACTGTTGCAGTCCTGGTTATCCCCCCTCCAGCCCCCTGACTTCTCTTGACTTTTACCTTTCCTCCTTGTTTGGTATATATTATATGACGTGTATTTGATTTTTGCTGGGGGTGTTCCATACCATATAATTGCTTCCTATTGTGGGGGCACCTGACATCTGGGCCAAGAAAAACTGATGTAATGGCATTGGCTGCATGTTTTATACCCATGACGACCTGACATTATGAAAGAAGCGACAGCATCCGATGACTCTGGTATTCAGGCCAGCTGAGGGCTACCTGCAGGCAGATAGCCCAAATGTGATGACTGTAACAGTGAATATACTCAAACATCTACATTTATGGTAAGTGTACACAACTGTACTTTTCACTTAAGAGCACATGGAGACCACAGTCAGTCCGGGTCTGGTTTCTCCCTTTTTCACCAGATCTCCAATAAGACTCCCCACTGGCACAGCTATAGAGTTGAGATCTCAGCTAAGTGACCAAGCCAAGACCTCCAGCGCCCTGTCTGTCCAGCCAGTGCTTCATTTCCTTGCCCATGTAGCTGACATACACACTCTTTGAGGTTTGATTTATGCGGGTGCACGTATACACACACACACACACACACACACACACACACACACAGACACACACACACACACAGACACACACACCCCTGGGAAAGGTTGACTAGCTATGCCCCTTTTTGCCCAGACTATAAGGTAGTTATTGGTGCCACCCAGCTGACTCCTTATCAGGTACTTTAAGGCCCTTAACAAAGGGTGTCCGATCTTACTGAGTAGTGTTGCTATTAATACAAATGCTAGTTTGACAAAGTGCAAGGCTATTAGGAGTGGCCTACACACTGTCACTAAATAAATATGCAGGTACTCTCAGAACTTCAATATCTCTACACAGATCAGCCACAATCAAAGGTTTAAATATATTTAATAATAAATATTAAAAGAAAAAAACAATACTAAATATATATTGACAGTGACGTCAGAATTCAAAACCACAGGAAATATTTAAAACAAGATTGCAGGACAGTCTCAAATAAGTAAAGAAACATATCTAAACTAAGCTTTGATGTTCTTCATCTCACATTGCTGCAGTCCTTACACTTGGGTAGTCCGCTGTCCTCGGTCGGCCCGAATATCAAAGTATTAGGCTGACGTCGGTCAAGGCGCTTAAGACTGACATCAGGACGTCAGGGTACAAATGCGCATGACCGACATCATATCCTCAGTCTTTTTTGCCGCATGGTCCGATGCAGAAGCAGCATTGCAAGTGCCGTTCGGCGTTCTGAAATTTTTGAATTCGGAGTTTCAGACCGAGTCAAAGTTGGCTAAGTACCCCGTTGGGGAATATTTTAGTTTTTTCTTGCCTCAGTGGTTTACCGGATGTCAGAAAAAGTGAATAACTGTATTTCTTGTGGGAAACAGATACCGCATAGAGATTATCATACTTTGTGTATTCCTTGTTTGGGGCCTGAGCACGACGTTGTTGGGTGTCGCTTTTGTGCTAGGTTCAATAAGCGCACTATTGCGAAGGTTAGATTGTGCCAGGTTGGTCTTTGGGAAGCGGTGCAATTATAAGATGCCGTCGGATGCTCCGGCCGCTTCTTCAAGAAGCGCAAAGACAAGGCAGCTAAACCCAGGCAAGAAGAGTCGTCCGGACGCCGGTTCTTTAGAGGCGTCAGTGGAACGGTGGTTCGCGGAGGCTTCTCTGGAGTCCCAGGGGAGACTTTGTTATTGCAGGATGTGGCCTCTCAGGAGGCAGGTCAGGCTGAAGGGGCTTCTCAGGTTACTGTATTCCCCTCCCTTCCTAGGGTGGTTAGGCCCTCTCCTTCTGTTTCTAGGGCTTCTCCCAGAGGCAGGCCAGGTTTAGCTTCTGTTGGTGTCACTCCTAGTTCTTCAGGATCTGTGCCCAAGAAGCACATGCTTAAAATGGCAGAAGATTTAATTACTTTGATTAGAGGTTCTTTGCCCCCTCCAGATAAGAGGCCTAGGGTGGAACCAGAGTTGGGGAGTTTTGAGCAGCCTTCGGATGTTTCAGAGTCTTCGGCTGAAGACTTGCAGGAGTACTCTCCTTATTCTGATTCTGATGCAGATGATTCGACCCCTTCTGCTTCTCCTCCAGAGGATTTTTCTTTTTCAGAGACTCTTCATTCTATGAGGGAACATTTTAAGTGGGAAGGTCAGGACTTCTCTGATTCCAGGAAAAGGCTTAGGGAGTTTTTGCTTTTACCCCAGCATAGGCCTTTGGCTATACCTCCTGTTCTGGATGTTGTGGAGGATGTGTTTGCGGAGGCTTCACTTAATCCTGATTCTTTGCCTCCTGCTCCTGTTAAACCGGATAGGTATTATAGGGTGCCTGAGGCTCATAAATATCTTTATAAGAGTCCTAGGGCGGACCCAGAAACTGTTCGTCAGGGACCTAAGGGTGTCAAGGCCTCTGTTGTAAAAAATCCGGTTCCTCCAGATAAAGAGGCCAGAGCTTTGGATAGATGGGGAAAGAAAGTCTATACTTCTTCCACCTTAGCTATGAGGGCTTTGAATTGCCAGTTTCACATGTTGAAATATCAGAACTATCTTCTTTCTCAACTGAAGTCTAAGGTAGATGCTCTGGCGGAAGGCATTGAGTGTAAGAATTACAAGATTTAGTACATGTCTCTGAACAGGTGGGTAAGCATTCTTTACAATGTGGTTTTGATGCTGTACAGGCCTCGTCTAGGGTGGCTACCACTGGGTCAGTTCTTCGCAGGCACGCCTGGCTGAGGGATCAGAATTTATCTGAACATGTTAAGACAAGGATTTTGGATGCTTCTTTACAGTCTGATGTGTTGTTTGGTTCACCTGTTGAGTCAGTCTTGAAGAAAATGGAAGACGAGGCTAAGTCTATGCAGACTGTTAAAGATTTTTTGCAAGTCCAGCCTCCGAAGTTTAGTAGGAATTGGCCTGCTAAGGGGTGGACATACCCTTCTTATGATTCACAGTCTAGGGGTAGATCTAGACGTGGTAGGGGCAGAGCTCAGAGCTCCTTCAGACCTAGAACAGGGAGTTCTCCTGCACAATCTTCAGGTGAGGGCAGGGGCCAGTCCTTTCGTAAACAGGCCCAATGACCTACCTTTTCAGCTGCCAGATTCTTCTTGCCTGGCAGCACCTTTGGGAGGAAGGTTGGCACTCTTCAGGGAAAATTGGAGTTTGATTACCCAAGACAGATGGGTATTGGATATCATACACCAAGGTTACAAGTTTTATTTCCATACCTTGCCTCCTTTCAAAGGCATGCCAGACGTTCCTCCTCAGCAAAGACTAGAGGCTCACAAGCAAATTTCTCTGCTGCTCCAAATAGGGGCCATACAACCGGTCCCTCTGCCAGAAGTGGGCCTAGGATTTTATTCTCGCCTGTTCCTAGTACCAAAGAAGGGGAACACGTGGAGACCAATTTTGGATTTATCTATCCTCAACACTTATCTGGACATTCCCAAGTTCAAAATGTTGACGTTACAACAGCTTTTACCTCTGCTGGGCAAAGATCACTGGATGGTGACTCTGGATCTCAAGGAGGCTTACCTTCATGTTCCTATCAGGCTAAGTTGCAGGAAGTATCTGCGTTTTCGAGCTGGGACTTCTCATTATCAGTTCTCTGCATTGCCCTTTGGCTTATCTACTGCACCCAGAGTGTTCACAAAGGTTCTGGCTCCAGTGATAGCTTTCTTCAGGCTAAGAGGAATACAGATCTATCCTTATTTGGACGATTGCCTGATTCTGGCCCAAGGAAAGGACGAACTTCTTCATCATTTGCAATATGTGATAGCAGTGCTAAGATGCCTGGGGTATTCTGTGAACGAAATAAAGTCCAGTCTAGTACCCTCTCAGGACATGTGCTTTCTGGGTGTGAGACTGAATATAGCATCCCAGATGGCCTTTTTGACCCCGGACAAACAAAAGAATCTTTCTCTTTACTTCCATCAATTGTCTCATCAGTACAGGCTGACTGCAAGGACAGTCCTTCAAGCCTTGGGGTTCATGGCATCTTGTATTCTGGTGCTTCCCAATGCCAAACTGCATATGAGGAAGCTACAATGGTATCTCAAAAATGTATGGACACAGCACTGCCAAGATATGGACACTGTCATTCAAATAATACCTTGCATTCAAAAGGAATTTTTGTGGTGGGCTCAGGAATGTCACCTAAACAAGGGACTCTCTGTGACCCGGCCAGAGGCGAGTCAGATTCTAACGACAGATGCCTCAGACAAAGCTTGGGGAGCTCATCTAAATGGAAAGTGGGTACAAGACACGTGGCCTGCCAGACTTCAACATCTACATATCAACTTGAAGGAGATGTTAGCAGTCCAATTTGCATTAATAGCTTTCAAGGATTTACTTCCAGGGCAGGTGTTGATTCTAACAGACAACACAACTGTCATGTGGTACATCAACAAGCAAGGGGGAACACATTCTTATCCTCTATGCAGACAAGCAATGATTTTGTGGGAGACTGCTCTCAGTTTACAGCTAAATCTTCAGGCAAGGTTTCTGCCGGGAGCACAGAACTCCTTAGCAGATGTGTTGAGCAGGCAAATTATGGATCCCCACGAGTGGAAATTGGATCCTCATGTATTTCAGAAATTGACAGTGTTATGGGGAACTCCAGACATAGATCTGTTCGCTTCTCCACTAAACTACCAGCTGCCAAAGTTTTGCACAAAAAGGTTTCATCCCACAGTTTGGAAAGTGGATGCTCTTTCATTCAATTGGAACAATCTTCATGTGTATGCCTTTCCACCTCTGCCTCTCCTCCCAAAGGTACTCCTGAAGGTCAGACAGGACAAGCCAAAGATGATTTTAATAGCTCCAGATTGGCCTCGACAGCACTGGTACCCATTACTGAGAAGTCTGGTACGGGAGCCTCCATGGCCTTTGCCTTCGATTCCACACCTGCTGTCTCAGGAGAACAGTCATTTACTCAATGTCAAACTTCACTCTTTTCACCTGACAGCCTGGCATATTCTGTTTTAAACCCTGGAGGGTCTCAGCTTCCACAGCAAGTTTTGAATGTTATTTTGGAGGCCAGAAGGCCTAGTACAAGGAAAGTGTACGCAGATAAATGGAAGAGATTTTTATTTTGGAGTACAGCAAAGGAATTTGATGTTTCTAAGCCTAATTTAAGTGTGGCTCTTCAATATCTTACTGAGTTACTGGACAAAGGTTTGTCCTTCTCTTCTATTAAGGTTCATGCTGCAGCAATTTCTGCTCACTATGACTGTGACCCACCATTGTTTTCTCATCCTTTGTTTAAGCAATTCCTTAGAGGGGCAAAGAATATAAGACCCCACGAGAGCTCCTACTCCTGCTTGGGATCTCAATTTTGTGTTGGAGAAACTCACTCTACAACCTTTTGAGCCTGCAGCTACTGCTGAGTTGAAATATTTATCATGGAAGACTGTTTTTTTGTTGGCCATTACCTCTGCGAGAAGGGTTTCTGAATTACAGGCCCTTATGGCAGTTGAGCCTTTCTTAATTTTCCATAAGGATAGGGTATCTTTCGTACTAATCCTTCCTTTATGCCTAAAGTGGTTTCTAGTGTGGCTTTAAACCAAACTATTCATTTGCCTACTTTTTATGCATACCCCCAAAATTAAGGGGAAAAGATTTTGCACACTTTGGATATACACAGGCAGTTGCGATATTATTTGAGCAGAACTAAAGGGTTCAGGCAGTCTCAGCAGTTATTTGTTTCTTTTGCTTTGGGTTCTCAGGGCAAGCCTGTGTCAAAACAAACTATTTCTAAGTGGATTGGGTTTTGTATTGCTTTCTGTTATTCCCATCATGGCAAGGAGATTCCAGCTGGGATTAGGCCTCATTCCACTAGGGCTACTGCCACTTCTACAGCTTTTTAAGGGGTGGCAACTAAAGATATTTTGGAGGCAGCTACTTGGAGTTCAGTGCATACTTTCTCTAAGCATTATCACCTTCCACTTTACTCTAAATCGAGGGCTGGTTTTGCCACTGCAATTTTACAGGGCATTTTGGCAGCTCCTACTGCTTTATAGTTTTGCCATCCTCCCTTATCTCTGCTTTGGGATTCTACCTAAGTGTAAGGACTGCAGCAATGTGAGATGAAGAACATAGTACAGTTTTGTACCTACCATAAATGTAGATGTTCAAGATCCACATTGCTGCAGTCCAATACCCTCCCTCCTTCCCCTCTGTAGTTAGAGGCGGTTGTGTGGTTTGGGTTGTACATATTGTGAATATTGTATATATTGTACATATGGTTAGTACAAGGGTGGTTGGTTGTTTTTTGCTGTCTTTTGGTTTTGACCTTTCTGTTTAGGGTCTTCTGACATCTGGGGCAAGAAAAGACTGAGGATATGACGTCGGTCATGCGCATTTGTACCCTGACGTCCTGATGTCAGTCTTAAGCGCCTTGACCGACGTCAGCCTAATACTTTGATATTCGGGCCGACCGAGGACAGCGGACTACCCAAGTGTAAGGACTGCAGCAATGTGGATCTTCGAACATCTACATTTATGGTAGGTACAAAACTGTACTTTATGTTCTTGAATGTATCTAAGAGAGTTACTATACCCTAGTTAACTTAGGAGCAGTACTGTTGTGAATGGATCTTCTAGTTGTTGTCAGGTCCAAGACAGAATACAGAAGGCTGTCTCTCTGAGACTTTTTCAAAATTAATATCTCAAATATTACTGCTGGGATAGCTTGCAGAATGACATAATTTCTTGTCATCTGACTCTATCCCTGGTGAAACCCTCACTGCTGGAAGCTAGCAGTGTTTAGTATCTACCTGTGAAAATACATAGACCTCAGATCTTTGGCAGATGCTGGAAGTCGTAAAACATTTGTAGTAATTAGTTCACTCTGAAGACAATACAGTAAGCTCCCTAGTTTTAGACATTGTGTCTCCTTGTTGCCATAAAGTAATTTAATTTCAGCTGTTTTTCTGAAGTTGACCTCCTGTATTCCAGTTTCCATTGTTACAATATATACATTTAAACAATTAGAATAGTGCATGTAAATTTCTGTTGTCTTCCAGTAGGGCACACTCTGGATCCATTTTAGACACAAGCATATTGCAAATACCCTTTTCAACAAACATGTCTGTACAAACAAGTTTGTTATACACATAACATACAGTTCTAATACATTTGTAACACAAGCATCTTACACAAATCATTTCTATATTCATCAGTGACATGTAATTATTTACAAAATTCCAACTAGCTGGGCTGGCAGTGTCTCCCTTTGTCACACATGGTATCTATACAAGCTGAGGTAGAGGGAAGAGGAGGGCATGTTTGATGGAAGGGAAGGATGAACGGTTGTGGCTAGTTACAAACTTCCAGGTATCTCAAGGAAACTGACAGAGTACAGGTGGAAGAATTTTAGCGTTGTTGGACAATTTCAGAACTAAACAAGTGGGAATGACTTAATGGCCAGTGTGGAGATTATTTTTTTATTTTATTTTTTTTACATAAAGGGTTGTGGTTTGATAGAGAAGTGTTTCATTGGAGGTTGTCTCAAATAAAAGGTAGTCACTATTTTGAGTAAGGGGGTCCTAAGCTCTAGATGTTGGGTCAGATGTTTGGGAAGACCTGCGGTTAAGTCCCAGTAGTCAAGATTACACCAACAGTGGTGATCTGTTTGACCGTTCACTATTATGGTAAGTTCATTTGCTCTTTACTCACCGAGTGCTTCCATAGGATTTTCTTCTCTGGTATTCTACAGCTTCTTAGCTACTGTGGTTGCAGCACACTTAGTCTTCACTGAAGATACAAAGTTCCTTTTTTATGAGAGGCAAGCATCAATGCTATTGAGGGCTTGCACCCCTTCTTTTAACAGCATTTCTCAGGTGACTCAAATTTTCTTGGGCCAGCTTCATTAAGCATTACCATATTCAAAGGTGTATACATACTGCTGCAATGTTCTTGCCATAGTGTGTGGTATATTGTACAGCTTTTCTAATGCGCCATACCTCTCAACATACAGACATTGGAAAATAGGAACAAGGGGCCCCAGAAAATTAGGAGCATCAAGTTAAAAATCTGAACACCTAATTAGCATAAACTTTGAATATCTATAGTGTTAACTTTTCCCGCCTCCAGGAGGAATATGGTGTACTACTGAGAAACACTTGTTTAAAAAACAGAGCTTGACAAAGTTATGGAAAATATAAGCACATTATCAACGAGTGTGTGAAATATGTAGATTTTAATGAACTGTATTGCAAAATTTCACCATGTGTGGTCATTTATTTTTGCTTTAGAAAAAGGGAGCTGTGAGATGTGTCCAATTTTTTAAATTCTTGTTGCTATTAGTATGTACTAGTATGTTGGCCATGTAGTGTGGTTTTCTGTGTTCTAGGCAGCGTCAAAAGTCACATGTTATAAGTGGGATTTTATGAAGGGGTAATTCAAGCCTGAAAATAGGGAATTACCTCCAAAAATATGGATATCCTGTGTCGGGGTATATCAGGACAGAAAATAGGAACGTTCTTTCAGTTGAGAAGTATATTCTGACGCATCAGAACAGCCACTGCAACACATTATATATACCTGTGTACTAGAAGGTGCTTGTCTTTGGAGAGGATACAGGAATACCATATTAGAACTTGCAGAAACTTTTTAAAAAGTCATGAGGAAGATGGGCTAGTAATTAAGAAATCTGTAGGGATTGTGAATTATATTTATGAGAGAAATGTTAAGGATAGATTAAGTATTTCTCCAAGGAATATAAAGTCGTAGCAAGAAACGGAATCTGCACATTTGACTTAATCATGGTTTTTACCTGAAGGTCATTAAGTGTGGCCTTTGCAAGTAAATTAAGGTAGTTTTAGAGTATTAAGCTAACATAACAGTACTCACTGGACTGGGTTATTAAGGGATACAGAAGAGCAGTGTGAAATGAGGCTTCCTTTGAAAACCAGGGCTTTAAACGACTGTCTGTAGTGTAGGTTGTTATCCATGGAGAAATAGAAATGGAATACTGTTCGTTATATGAGGATTCTAGAGGGCGATTCCCAGTGGTTATATAGGGCACCAAGAAAAACAGCAGTTGAGAGTGCATGCTGAGAAGTGTTGTTTGAACATGTCAAGCAGATTCAGAGAAAATGCAGAGGGTTTGAGAGTGAGACCCGGTCAGAAGCTCTGGCAAGCTGAATTCCATGAAAAGGCTGTCATGAGCAAATACTGAAGCCCTTGTTACTTTTTATTTTATGGTACACTGTCCGGAAGGCTTTCTCAAAGAAATTAAAGGAAATAGTTTGTTTCCAGTGACCAAGGACCACTTAATTTACCTCATCTTGTTTGGCTCTTCCCTATTTGCTGAATCCCATTTAACCAATGATGTATTTTTCCCTTTCAGTCATCAAACTGCCTTATGTTTTTGTATGAATTCTTGAGTTGTGTTAACTGTTGTTAGCCCTGCAACCTCTTTAGGAAAGTTGTCACATTCCTTTAAGACCCTTTGTCTGAAAAGTACTTCCCTGTCATCTTTTTGAAGCTACTTGCTTTTTTTTGTGGTATCAGTGACTACTTAAAATAGTTTAGTGATAACTAGCTACTGTGACAAGTCTGAGAGCAGGGAAAAGAGAGAAACTGATCAAGCAGACTTTTTTTTTTTCTCCGACTTCTTGAGCTTTAATATTTAAGCTGTGTGCTTGAGTGGAATAGGTCTGGGAAATTTATTGAAGCAGTTTGTTATGCTGAGTGATCAGTTTAGCTTATGATGAGTGAAGTACAAAGCTTTCAAAATGCTTTACTTAAAAGATTTGCTAATCTTCCTATTTGGAAATTTGCCTTGTGATAGAATCCTGCATGCTGGTTTGGAATGTGACAAGTTGATGTGCAGGACATACAGGGGAAGTGTGTTGTGGTGAAACTCGGCCTCTATGTAAACATAAAAAATTGTTATGATGCATTCTTCTGAGAGTGCAGTTAATTAAATGTCTTCAATGGTTTGATTGTTGGGAGTTGTTAGCCTTCAGCCCTGCATACAGTGAGAAAGGACTTGCAAGCCTTATTAGTAGTGAATGACTTCCTTTGCATTGCTAAATGTGCACATATATTACAGCATAGGCATATTGATTGGTAATCCCTGGCAATATACTCATGTAAGGTGAAATAATGTCTCTGCGATTTTAGTCTGAGATGTTAACTGCTGTATGTGATTTGTGTTTCTTCATTTGAACTGGATCCAGGAGTGAAGGTTGTCAATTCACAAACAAGGATGTCTTAAGGAAATGTTTACAGATCCTAATACCTACCTTTGTGTGTGTGTGTGTGTGTACTCACTTGGTCATTAACAACTTTGTACCTCTTTGTTTACTACATTTGGACACAGATAAGTTACTGTACATACTCATAAGTTAAAAACGTTTTAAGTCAGTTTGCTTTATAAAAGGGGAGGGGGAACAACTTAAGCATGAGCAATATGGTATACAGTACTGTTGCAACATGACGGTCATTAAAGCATTCACTATTAAAAGAGGGAAAAAATAAAATATTCTTTTGTGTTTTATTGACTGTTGTGCCTTAACTGACTCTTTTAATTGTATGGAATTTAACAGATAGAGTAGTGATTCCTACCAGTTCTATGTTAAAATACTACTGTTTCATGCAGTTAACTGCTCACAGTTAAGTGACCAGTTAGTTGGACATGACAGTCACTAAAACAAAGTTTTCTCACTTGATACTTGTTTTATTGACTGACATTCTGCAAAAGTATTGTAACATACTTTAAACAGTTGTTTGAAACAGTAGCAGCACTGTACTGTTGTCAATCCCTGATCCTAAATCCTGATGCTTAAGCAGCATACACTTAAGTGGGATGTCAAGAAGGCATTGCAGTCATTAAAACGTAATATATCAAGTGAAAAACACCCTCACACCTTATTGCTAGTTCTGCTAATGTGTAAAGTAATAGTTTTTGTACTTATCTTTTATGCCAAGGTATGTTGTGCAATTCAGAATGGTGAAACATTCCTGTCTATATGTTCCTGTATGTCATGGTGATGCTTTTTCCACCATGAAAACTGAATTTACCACAGTTTTTTTCTTGGAAGTTTAGCTCTCTGTTATGTGTCAGTGTGATGGTGCATAAATATATGCATAGAATGTGAATGTAGTACAGCACATATGCAGGGCCACATCCATTAATATTTACTGATGTAGTTATGTGCTGTCCCTCTGATGACATCACAAGGCTAAAGAAAAAAATTATGTGGACATGTTTTTTTTTTTTCTTTGTTTTGTTTTGTAGTCTCCACAGGGAAGTCATTATCACCAGCCATGACCACACCAGGTCTACCAGCTTGTCTCCTACCCCTCCAGACTTGCACCAGTATCACTGAGAACAGTCATGGATATAAGGGCATCCTGGAGGGAAGGTTCCTTTTAGCTGCTATGTTCACCCCTTCACGTCTCCCATGCTCATTGATTTGTCCGAGGGACAACTTCCTCTTTGGACCATGCCTCCCATAAGGAAGGATCATTAATGAATACCCTCCCACCCAAGATGGCCATGCCAATTCCTCCCTGAACCTGTCAGTCACCCTGACAACTAATCGAACCTAGGTCAGTTGGGTCATTGTTAGGGCTTTATATCTCCATGCCAACTTGCACCAACAACAAAAAAAAGCCATCACATGCTCCAGTGTATATTTTAAGTACTGACATTACACTTTTAACTATATGGAGTCAAAAGATGGGGAGGGGTCGAGTTTGCTACAGGTAATAAATGTAACAGTTTAAATACTTTACAAGTGTCAGTACAGTAAGACATTTATTTGACATGACTGTCACATCTTGCTCCGTTTACTAGCTTTAACACCTAGTCGTAAATACAGGTTGGTGGATTTTCATAGGTTTTGTAAGTCAGACTGGCCTCATAACTTGTCCATAAAACTAGGTTGTAAACAACTATGTATGGTGCTTGCAAAGTCTGCATAGCAGTAGCTAGCTCATCTGTTGGTCCAACTCAAAAAAAGATCTCCACATCATTGAGAAACTGTAGCAAAGTGCTGCTGTAATAACTTGTTGCTATAGTTACTAATGCATATGACCACAAGCGTGTGCGCGCACACACACACAGACGCACTAAAATCGAATAATTTTAAGCAGTCAGAATGTCAAACAATTTCTTAAGTGAATGCAGATACTATACTCCTGTCTAGCCAACCAGCAGAAATGATTGTGCATCACTGAGTTGCAAGGCCAGATTTTCAACTAGTCTCCAATGCTGACCACACCCTACTAACTTTGTGCCTGCAGCAATTGCCCCATTCACTCCACCTTAGCTATTGTACTGAAAGTCTCTATTTCAACAGTAACGAATACATGTGATAGTAATGCACCATAAGTGTACCTCTTCACATTTGAAAATTCAGCGGTCGTTACAATGGATGGTGAAATTATCCTTACCCACAGTGCTCAGCATAATCGATATAGACATCATAATATATACTAGCTCTTGTAGTTTCTTACTATTTGATTTTTCTTTACCTTGAAAGGAGGGTTAAAGTCTTCCTATGTACACTGGGTTTACTTTATATTATTTACATTTGTTAACCAGGCTAGAGCACTGACAGTGACCAATTTCATTCTTAGCCCATGTGCATGCAGAAAACAAATAAAATTCCTAACACCCAGAAATTGTTCACAAAAAAGCAAATACAAATGTACAAAGTAAGAGTAATAAACCTTGCAGCCCAAACATTGACAAAATATATTGGGTAAAGCCCATCAACCTTAGCAGTAAGTATACTACAAACTAAGGGTGTTAAGTAACCCCAGTAAACCAAGAAGGTCCCTAGCTCCCGAATTTCAGTGATAAAAGCACATTATGTAATGCTTTGCAATACTGACCTAAAATAAAAGGAATGTACATATTAACAGAATCAAATTGTAGGTATGAAGGGTGAGGGAGGAGATGGCAAAGTGAGGCATCAGACTTCACTGGTCCCAGTGAAAGAGCAAGAAACTAAATGGGAGAAGGAGGAATGGGTGTTTTAGTTCTGCAGGAATACTTGTATTTTTCAGATTGAAATCTAACTGTAAGGATTGATGACTTAGGTTATGTGATCACATAGTTGACATTGGCATCTTGCAAAGTACTAAATCCTTGTGGCTTTTTTGGTGCAACCACTGTCCTTAGGGAGCAATCCCATACCGGTATGGTTTCTTCACGGATTTACCATATCTGTGGAATTTAACTAGACTTTTTATACTGGAAGTCTGAGTTCTCCTTTTGAGATGTTACTTGCTGACTTCCATCTTCATTTTAAATATAATCACAAGACTTGTATATGCAGCTCTCAAATATCACAGTTTTCAAATTCTGTCTTATTGCACAAGGACTAGTTGTAAACATTCTAGTTAATCATTCCTCTCAACCTCTTAGCACAAGAAATCTGGACAAAGCCAAAAATAATGGGTGGGGAGGCCCAAAAATTGGGGCAGATTTTAAATAGTGCTCTTATAAACTTAGAAAAAAGTTACTAGAATATCAGGATTTGTGTTGGCATGCATTTTCTGCAGGTTATGAAGTCTGAAACGAAATGTATGACATTATTTAGTGATGTTAAGTCTCAGCGGTTTGACAGAACATGAAAAGTTTTATGAGAAACAGACCAAAAATATGAGGCAAAAATCTGGGCATTCTGTGGAAAGCTGGACAGTTGAGAGATACGTAGTTGATCATCCTCTTTGCACTTCAGTTTTGATATAACTTTTTCTTGGAGAGGGATTTGTGATATCGTCTCTACAGTTTGCCGTATTTCCCTCTGAGCTACATAAGATGTCGGGTCTCCTTCACCTTCAGGCAGTGAACTTACTTATGGCTTCTGGATCCTTAGTTTGTCTCCAGCTTATAAGCTTGATGGTCTTCTGTAGTTCATAACAGTGCTATCTCTAGCACTGACTCTTTCTATCCTTTCCTTTACTCTCTTGATTTTGAAACAGCAACACTGTAGCTGAAGTAATCAGCTTTTCTGCCCTTCAACAAATGGAATGGTGAAAGACTGAATCCCTGCAATTCCTCTAGTCCAAAAGTGGGCAGTGATAATCCTCAGTTTGTTGTAGCTGGTTCTCATGAGGTTTTGTTTCTCACTGCTTAACTAGTTCTCTTCTCTTGTCCATCTGACTCAGGGTAGTGTAAACTGGATGTAATTCCCACTCACATACAATGTTTTGATTTCTTGACTTGTGTATAATAGACCATTGTTAGTTGTGATACTGTCATGTGTTCTGTGTACCAAGAATATGGACTTCATTTTTTTGTATTTTGCACTTATGCAGCTGACTTGCACTTACCACTGGCACCTTTATTCCATCTTGAGTACTGAAAACTCCTGCGACCGCAGGACATAATCTGAAACTTGTCTCATAGTCAAGAGAATTGATTTCGACATCCCAGAGTGATGTCAACTTGCTGCACTAAAGGTTTCTTTACTTGATTATCTGCCCTCTCACATGGTATAACACCACAAGGCATTTAATACTAATAACATCTGTCTGTGGTTGCCTCAGTATTAAGCCAGAATAGATGCCCCAGTGTCACCACTGAGGTAGGCTACCTTCTTCTGAAGAAAGCCCTTCACTTCCCACTGGAGTGAGTCTTGCCACTTCTTTTCCTATCTACCTGTCAGTTCATTAGATGCCAGGCTCACTGATTGAAGTCTTCTAGATCACAGTCAAGATACTAAGCTCACTTGTACTTGTACACGTTGTTTTATTTCGGGGAACTTGGAGTAGTAGTTCAGGTATACAAGATGTGTAGCTTATTTTAACTGTAGCAAATATTGTACTCACTGTATGTGTAGTCTGCAGGTTATCCTGTTGGCTGTTTTGTATTGTCTGTAGTCACCCTTGGGACACCATTTAACTGTCCTGGTCCTCAGTGCCCCTTGTCTGTGCATGGTCTATCAGCTTATCTTCTGCTCTCGGACTTAATCTGGTTTGCTGAGGACAGTTATTGATCATTGAGCATCCTGGCTCATTCTCCTTTGCTTCCATCCTTGGGGGGGGGGGGTTATATGCCTTACCCACTGCCTACCCCCTGCCATGCTTGTTGATTACATCTGAGGAGAACTCCTCTCTTTGGACCACACCTGTCCTAAGGGAGTGGTACTGAACATCCTCCCATCCAAGATGGCCACGCCCATTCCTCCCTGCTGATCTGTTGGTCATCCAAGTCACTAATCAAACTGGACTGTGGTCAGGGCTTTATCCTTCTATGCCACTAGAGCGACCAAGCTCTTTTATTGTTTTGTTTTGATGTGCATTCCAGGTGGTACAACTTTATACTGCTTGCTCTGAGTTGGCATTCTTGTCCAAAATATTACATCTTTTGTTCATTGTTTGTAATTTACTATTCCTAGATGTAATTTGGATATAATCTGAATAATTTTTCCTCTCAGTTGATTAACTACTATTTTGCCAACTTTGACGGTCAAACTTTGGAGACTGCTTATTCATTATTGAATGAATAACCCTGAACATCATTCCTTAGTGATAACCATAGCTCTCAGCCTCTTAGAACAAGAAATCTGGAAAAAGTCATAAATAAAAATAGGACAAAGGCTCAAAAAATAGGGAAAATTTTTAAATATTGTTCTTACAAAATTAGATAGTTGGTAGAATAACATGTTTTGCTTTAGTATGAATGTTCTGAAGGGTATGAAGTCTGAAACTCAAATTGTAATGATTTTCTAACTTCAGTCTTTAATGATTTGCCACTAATGTGCCAGAAATCCACAATTGTATGAAAAACAGACCAAAAATATGAGGCAAAAGTCTGTACAGTTGAGAGGCATTACTCAAAATACAGATGTGTATGGCAAGTCATTTAATGTTCAGTGTTGAAGTTTAAACAAATGGAAGAGAGTCTAGAGGGACAAGGGGCTAGCTGGCTTGTTTTATAATGAATCTCATGGTATGATTACATGGCTTTGTATTAAAAAAAGTTGAATCAATTAAGAGCTACATTTCTGATAAGAGGTTGGAGTAAATGTCTCAGGTGTTGGAGAATTAAAACTGGCACACACACACACACACACCAGGAAATATACAACATAGAGAATGCAGGCATGGTTAAGGAGAAGCAAATTCAAACCAAGAGATGAAGGGTTAATATTGGTGGCCCAGTTGGTTTACAAAGTCCATTGAACATGTGGGAGAAACGGACAAATGTAGGTTTTGTGAAACCGAATTGGAAACAGCCGCACACCTCATTACTGGTTGTGACATACTAATGGCAGAAAAACTGTATACTGAAAGGCATAATAATGTGGCAGGATTTATCCAACAAACTGGTGAACCAAACACAAAGAACAAGCCAAGCTGGAGCCAGGAAACACCAGAAGAAAGATGAACCAGGAAAGATGACGAAAGCGCAAATAAACCTGGTTCATCTTTCTTCTGGTGTTTCCTGGCTCCAACTTGGCTTGTTCAGTATGGCAGGAATGTTGCAGTGGGGATTGTATAAACATTATGGTATTGAAATGGCTGAAAAGCACTGGAAACATGAGCCACAAAGCATCACAGAAAATGCTGAAGTTTACATCACATGATATCGCCCATTACCAACATTTCAGAAGACAGATGCTAGAAAACCCAATATAGTGGTCCAGGAAAAGAAGACAAAAGTAGCATTGATAAGTGAAATTGCCACACCTAGTGACTATAGTGTCTTGCATACAGAGAGACACAAAGCCATAAAATATCAAGATCTGCAGGCAGAAACGAGAACAATGTGGAAGAAAGATACTCAGACAGTTCCAGTAGTAGTAGGGGCAACAGGTTTTATAAAAAAGAATCTGCATTCATATTTAGATATGTTACCACTACATGTAACCCCTTACAAATTGCAGGAGGAGTCATTACTGGGCACACTGCGGGTGCTGCGAAGAGCACTTCTGGCTGACATCAAAGATTAAACGGGGGGTGTGGCCAGCATGCTGAGCAGATAGCACAAGTCTCTTGCTCTTCCTTTAAACTTTTTTTTACAGGATTGTTTTCACTTTATCATCTAGTATTTTGATGAACTGAGTTATTCTAGATTACTCTACCATCGGGATATATAAGAAGTGAAAATTCCAACTATAGCAGTTCCATTTTACAGCTTTTTCCTGTCAGAAGTTATACAAACTACATCAACTGAGTCACTTGAAGATAATTCAAAGATTGAAACAGAGCTAATTTCATGGACTTTAATCGTACTTTGACTAGTCCACTGCCATCATGGTATTAGAAACTCAAAAGACTTGGAGTAGTTAAAGTTAGAAACAATATTGATGAGAGATGCTTTACTTGTAAGATGATCTCTGTAGAACTCCATTCTTCAAACAGTAAAAAGTAGTATAGCTTTGAATGTCTAAAGCAAAGCTATTTTCTCCACTTCACCCAATTCATTTTCCATCCCCTTGCAGTGCACAAAAATTTTATCTTGGAGAGAAAAATGTATATATAATATGTAAATGTGTGTGTGTGTATATGGATCTAGGACTATTGAACGAAAGTTCAATAGTCCGAATCCACAATCACCGAACACACTTTAACGAAAGCGCTTTCACCGAAAACGCACTTTCGTTAAAGTGTGTCAAAAAAAAAAATACATTACATTTACGTTTTTGCAGGGAGGCAAGTCCCCCCTGCCCCCCACTTTAATATTCTCACTCTGAGGTCGCACTACAGTGGGGAAAGGGAATTTTCCCTTATCCCCACTGTAGTGCGATCTCTGCAACAGGCATACTTACGCGAAAGTGCTTCTTCGGTGAAAAACACTTTTGCTCAAGTATGCCTGGCCGAATCTGTTTCGGTGATGTTGCCGTTCGGGGATCAGTACGGATCCCATATATATATATATATATATATATATATATATATATATATATATATATATATATATATATATATATATATATATTTGAAAACGTCATGTTATCAAAACGTCGAGTAACAGCGACTTAGACAACATCGGAAAACACACTCCAGAACATTGTAAACCCAGAACGTAGAAAAGCTAAACACTGAAAGAAGTGCAGTACAGGCAAACACTTAAAAGTGACTGCATCACTTTAAGAAGTTGTATACAGTACCAAAAACATGGTGGACAGTACACACTACAGTCCTGGAGTGTTTGGTAACTTGTATCCTACGACAGCATAGCAAAAGTATTAGGCTATATTAATCATTGATGGCTATGTGTATAATCTAGAGAGAACTGTAAATTGTAAAAAAAATACTGGTGCTGCAAGTATGTGGGTAAGTGCAGAGGCAGGGCGGTTACTGTTTCATTGTCCGATGTTGAACAGCTCTGTAAATCGGCAGCCCATGGACACACCAGCAATCCAGTTGAGGTGGAGCAGTATCTGATGTGCACCAAGCTGAAACAGAAGGCAATGTTATTTAGGGATATGCCGTGCCTGATCGTGGACGATGTTATGGCGTCCATATCCTTAGAATATGTTGCCAGTCTGCCTAGCCACAAAGCCCTGTTACAGCAAGTGGGTATGGTACGTAGAAAGGAGAGCAGACCCCAGGCATAGCCAGATCTAACATTGGAAACTGTAGACCTTGATAGGTTCCCACTTAAGGATGGTGTCTTTATTGAAAAATGGGTTATAGATACAGCCACTGACATTGCTTACAGTGGTAAATACCAGTACAGTAATCAATACGATTTCAGACGTGCCACAATCTGGCATATGGACAGCACATTTTTCTATAAGAGTATAATGTAACTGCAGCTATACTCTGTCACATATCGTCTACTCAGAGGCAATCTCTGCTTAACATACAAGGCCATGTTAAACCCAGAGCTGTTGGACATGCTACACTTAAAGAAATCCCAATTCATCAGAGCCACACGCTCCAGGAACCTAAACCTTGTCATCACAATGAACAAAACATGCTGGAGGGATAGGTTCCTGACCTAGAGACGTCCCATACTCTGGAATAGACTGCCCATACATGTCAAGTAGAGCTCCTCCTTGGCCCTCTTCAAAAGGAACCTTGACGATTGGATGGGAGATAGGAAATTTACCTCGGGGATCATGTCAGTTGCCCTGCTAGACAGGGGTCCAGGGAAGTAAATGTTGTGGGAAGAAATAGCCAGGGAATTGTTATTCCTAGGCTTGTATAGGCCCTAGGGCTGATAGCCAAGTACCAACCTATGAACCTGTGTGCAGAAAGTTATATAACATACATGGGCTGGTAAAGTATGGTGAATACACAAAAACAGTGCCATTGATATACTGCTTTATGCCCAGGAAGTCATTGAAAACATACAGCGTTATGTGGCACTGTGTGTGTTCCATTTGCTTAAAGAGTACCAGTTCGAAACCAGTGTTAAATATGTGATGTGTGACTTCGAGATAGCGGCTACAAAGAGTCGAGGTAGCAGCTACAAAGAGTCTGAGATTAAATGTCAGTGGTGTATCATCGAAGGACTGCTTCTTTCATTTTGGCCAAGATGTGTGGTGGAAGGTACAAGCTTTGGGTTTGTCTGCACTATACAACAGCTCTCAAACATTCCAAGTGGCAGTTAAAAGTCTGGTGGCCCTAGCATTCCTAGAGGAAGAAGAAGTTATACTGGCATTCAATGTCTTACGGGATCTTTCCTGTAGAAGGGAAGGATCTGTTGAAGTACTTCAGTGACTGGTATGTACATGGCAATACGAGGAAGGTCACTGTCAGAAGTACAGTATTTGCTAGATTCCCATCTTTATTCCCAATACAGATGTTCTTCTTGTTTCACTGTTGCAGTCATTACATTTGGGTAATCTACTGGCAGGTTGCCCTCAGTCGGCCTGAATTTCAAAGTCTTGGGTCCTGCGTCGGGTGCTGTCGTCTCTTCCATGACGTCAGGTCGTCAGGGGTATAAAAACATGCAACCGACACCATTTTCTTTAGTCTTTCTTGCCGCGCTGTGCCCGAAGCAGAAGCATTTTGCAAGTGCCGTTCGGCCGACTACTGAAATATTCGAGTTTGAGTTTCAGAACCGAAGTCTTCACTAAAGCCAAGTACCCCGTTGGGGAAACTTTTTTCGTGCTTTTTAACGATGTTAGAATAAGTTAATAATTGCATTACTTGTGGGAAGCAAATACCTCGTAAGGATTTCCATTTATACTATATTCCTTTCCTAGGCCCTGATCACAATGTGGCTGGCTGTCGGTTTTGTGCTAGATTTAACCAACGCACTGTTAAGCGTCGGTATATTTTTGCATCTAAGTATTTTGGAAACAGATTTAACTACCCAGAAATGTCGTCAGATAGCAATCCGACTAATGGAGTGTATAAAAAAATGCAAAGAAAAGGACAGAAAAAGGCAGTCAAGATCCAAAATGAAGCTTCTCCTAAGCCAGTCGCCGGTACTCAGTGAGGTGCTTTCGCAGCCCCTGATACCCGCTACCTTCGAGTCGCAGGCATTTACCGACACCCATGTGGAGTCCGGCATGCCACAAGATACTCAAGGTATTGGACCGACGGATGTATCTCCCTCGGATGGGTCCGGAGCCGCTGAGTAGGCTCCGGCTTCTGAGAGTGTATTCAGACCTCAACATTTTTATATCAAACCGACGAAAGCTGCAAAACCAAAGGCAGAGACACCTTCTAAAACTAAAAAACTGACGCCTGAGCTGTGTGCACAGGCCTCTATTATCAAAATGGCTGAAGACCTTATTACCTTGATCAGGGGTACCCATCCCCCTCAAAATAAGAGGCCTAGGCAAGACACTGACTATGAATCTTCAGATCAGGTTTCTGTTTCTTCTGATTCCTCTTCTGATCAGGAATTATCTTTACCTCCCTATGAGGATTCTGATGCTGAGGAGTCTATTCCATCTGCATCTCCTCCTGCGGATTATTAATTTGGAGAAACCTTGCATACTTTGAGAGAGCATTTTCACTGGGAGAGTCAAGACTTCTCAGAATCAAAAAAGAGGCTCAGGGATTTCCTTCTTCTCCCTCAGCACAAGCCTTTAGCCATTCCCCCTGTTTTAGACATTGTGGATGATGTGTTTTCGGAGTCAAGCCTGACCCCTGACTCCTTACCTCCGGCTCCCAGTAAGCCTGACCGGTATTATAGGGTCCCTGACTCTCATAAATTTTTATTTAGAAACCCTGCTGCTGATCCTGAAACTATTTAACAGGGTCCAAAGGGAGTTAAGGCCTCAACAGCAAAAAACCCTACCCCCTCTGACAGAGATTCAAGGGCACTGGACAGATGGGGAAAAAAGGTTTATACATCTGCAACCTTGGCAATCAGGGCCGTAAACTGTCAATTTCATATGCTCAAGTACCAACAACATGTTATGGGATTGCTGAAACAGAAAATGATGTTGATTTCAGAATGTGCAGGAAATAAGGAATTGCAGGAATTATTGCATCCAGCTGAACAAGTTGGAAAGCATACTTTGCAATGTGGTTTTGATTCTTTAGAGGCCTCCTGCAGGGCTACAGTTACTGGATCTGTGATTAGGAGGCATGCCTGGTTAAAGGAACAAAATTTGCCTGATCATGTTAAAGCTAAATTGCTAGATGCACCTTTACAGCATGATTCTCTTGTTTGGTATTGAGGCAGAAGAGGTTTTAAAGAAAATGGAAGACAAAGCTAAGTCTATGCAAACTGTTAAAGATTTCTTACAAGTGCAGCCACCTAGATTCAGTAGACACTGGCCTACAAAAAATTGGTCCTTTCCTGTGTCAGACAGAGCTCAAAGGGGCAAATCCAGATGCCCTAAGGGTTACAGGTACCAGGCTCAAGACTCATACAGGTCAAAGCGATGGGGTGCATCCACCTCCAAATCTGGAGGAGATAAAGCGCAAACCTACAGAAAGCAATCCCAATGACTTCCCTCTGCCTACACCAAGCACTTATCTTTTGGCAGCACCCATAGGGGGAAAATTAGCACTTTTTGCTCAAAATTGGCAGTTAATAACCCAGGACAAGTGGGTACTAAACATCATATCACAGGGATACAGATTCCATTTCCACACTCTGCCAATGACAAATAGTTGGCCAGATCTGCCAAAAAACCAATGGGCAGAGGCACAGAAACAGGTTACGTCCCTCATGGATATGGGGGCCATTCAGGCAGTATCAGAACAGGAAAAAGGACAAGGTTTTTACTCAAGACTGTTCTTGGTACCCAGAAAGGACAAGGCCTGGCAGCCAATACTGGATTTATCGATTTTGAACACATACCTAGACATTCCAAAATTCAGAATGCTCACTTTGCAACAGCTTCTGTCCATGCTGGGCAAGAATGCTTGGCTGGTGACTTTAGACCTAACCTGCATGTCCCAATAAGACAATCGTGCAGAAGATACCTCAGATTCAAGGCTGGCTTAATGCATTACCAATCCTCTGCACTGCCCTTTGGCTTATCTACTGTGACCAGGGTCTTTACAAAGTGCCTGGTACCAGTAATTGCATTTTGCAGACTAAGTATTCAAATATATCCTTACTTGGACAACTGTCTCATTCAAGCAGAAAACAAGGACACTCTTCTACGACACCAGGCGTTTGTGAAAAGGCTTCTAACATGCCTAGGGTACACAATAGACAAAAAGAAATCACAACTGGTACCCCCTCAAAAGATAACATTCCTGGGTGCAAGCTTGAATACAACTGCCCAGATGGCTTACCTCACGCCAGACAAACAAAGGCAACTGACTACTTACTTCAAACTGATGGCAACAAAATCCCAGTCTTCTGCAAGACAAATTCTGCAGGCTCTGGGCTTCATGGCATCCTGCATCCTACTAATTCCATATGCAAGACTGCATATGAGGAAGCTTCAGTGGTACCTAAAAAGTTTATGGAGTCAACATTCACAAAGTCTGGAAACAATGATTCCTCTCATCCCCAGCCTGCAACAGGAGTTTCTGTGGTGGGCAAAGGCCTGTCACCAAAACATGGGATGGCCCTTCACTCTACCCCCTGCCAGCCAAATCTTAACAACAGACGCATCAGATTATGCCTGGGGGGCCCACATGGCAGGAAGAGGCATTCAGGGCATATGGGCACCAAATCAAATGCATCTACATATCAACCAGAAAGAGATGCTAGCTGTTCAAAATGCCCTAACAGCCTTCAAGGACTTACTTCAAACAGGACAACTACTGATAAAGATGGACAACATCACAGTTATGTGGTATATAAACAAGCAAGGGGGCACACACTCATACCCCCTTTGCAGATTAGCCATGGCACTGTGGGACACAGCTTTGACCTACCAAATAAATCTTCAAGCTTAGTTCCTGCCAGGAAAACAAAACACTCTGGCAGACGATTTAAGCAGAAACCTTATGGATTCTCACGAGTGGAAACTAAATCCACAAGTCTTCAGCATGTTAGCAGAGAAATGGGGGAGCCCAGACATAGACCTGTTTGCCTCTGCTCAAAATTATCAACTGAAAAGATTCTGCACAAGGACTCATCACAGACAAGCATGGAAAGTGGGTGCCCTATCCTTCAGTTGGAAATACATATCAGTTTACGCCTTTCCTCCTCTGCCTCTTCTACCCAAGGTCCTCCTAAAAGTCAGACAAGAGAAGCCAAAGATGATATTAACTGCCTCGGACTGGCCCTGCCAATATGGTACCCAATCCTAAGGAACTTGTCTCATTACCCAGCTTGGACCTTGCCTCAAAAACCACAACTACTGTCCCAGCAAAACAATCAGATCCTGCACAATCAACTACATACTCTGAACCTGGCAGCATGGCTAATCCTGTAATCATACAGACGACACCTCTCAGTAAAGCTGTGATGGATGTCATTTTGGAAGCCAGAAGGCCTAGTACTAGAAAATCTTATGCTGACAAATGGAAGAGATTCTGTGCTTGGAATCAAGCACAAGGAACTGATACAACAGAACTGCATATTCCTCAGATACTACAGTACTTAACTGAAATGCTTGAAAAAGGCCTATCTTTTTCATCAATCAAAATCCATGCCTCTGCCATTTCGGCTCATTACAATACAGAGCCACCAATCTTTTCTCATCCTTTACTAAAGCAGTATCTTAGAGGAGCCAAAAATGTAAGGCCTCCTAGAAGATCACCATTACCTGCATGGGTCCTCAATTATGTGTTGGAAAAGCTCACCCTGCCTCCATCTGAACCAGCTGCTACCGCTGATATAAAGTTCTTATCATGGAAGACAGCTCTGCTACTAGCAATTTACTTCAGCAAGAAGAGTTTCAGAGCTACAGGCCCTCATGGCTGTAGAGCTTTTTTATCATATTTTACCCAGACAGGGAGTCTCTGAGGACAAATCCTACTTTTATCAACTAAGGTTGTTTCCAGTGTGGCTCTTAACCAAACAATTCATCTGCCAACTTTTTATCCAAATCCGTCGAACAAAGGGGAGAGAATTCTGCATTCCTTGGATGTACACAGACAGCTAAGATTCTACTTGAGCAGGACTAAAGCTCTAAGAAAAACTGAGCAATTACTAGTGTCATATGCTGCAGGATCAGAAGGAAAGGCTATTTCAAAGCATCCAGTTTCAAAGTGGATAAGCCATTGCATCCGTTTCTGCTACTTACACAATGGCAAACCTGTGCCCAAGGGCATTAGGTCTCACCTCCACCAGGGCTGCAGCTACTTCAGCAGCCTTTTTCAGAGGAGTACCAACCAAGGACATTCTAGAGTCTTCTACTTGGAGTTCTGTTCACACCTTTACAAAGCATTACCATTTGCCTCTCTGCTCTAAGTCCAGGGCAGGCTTTGCCACTGCAGTGCTGCAGGGCCTTATAGCCTCACCTAATGCTGTTTAGCTCCAGCCTCCCAACCATAGCTTTGGGATTCTACCCAAATGTATTGACTGCAACAGTTAAACATGAAGAACATAGTACAGTTGTGTACACTTATCATAAATGTAGATGTTCGAGTGTATTCACTGTTGCAGTCCAGGTTACCCTCCCGCCATCCCCCTGTCATTCTACAGTTTAGCTTTCCTTCTCTATCTTCTACAACCTATGTGGTGTATTTGCTTGTAGATGAAGGTAAAGTTTATATTGATGCATGTATATATATATATATATATATATATATATATATATATATATATATATATTTAGAATATTGCTACCTTTTTGGGGGCACCTGACATCGGGGGAAAGAAAAACTAAAGAAAATGGCATCAGTTGCATGTTTTATACCCCTGACGACCTGACGTCATGGAAGAGAAGACAGCAACTGATGCAGGACCCAAGATGTTGGAATTCAGGCCGACTGAGGGCAACCTGCCAGCATATTACCCAAATGTAATGACTGCAACAGTGAATACACTCGAGCATCTACATTTATGGTAAGTGTACATAACTGTACTTTGTATGACTGTTTATCACCACCAAAATGTCCTTTTCAATCTAGTTCATGGCTGAAAAAGGGTCATAATTGAGTAACCCAGTCACCTGAAAAAAAAATTAAAGGAAGGAGCATGGTCTGTACTGGGGTTCGATTTAGACTTTGTCTAAGTTGCTTTACTATGAATGTACATTATACTAGCTTTTCTGTATTCCAAACAGTTCCTGAGGATGGCCCTTCATCTATGGTAAAATTCCAGACCTCCTGTACACACTTCTGGGACCTAAATATTAGGTTTAAGACTTGTGTTTCTTGAGTCTGCCTGCTGACCTTGACTTCAGTTACATGTTTATTTGAGGCAGACTGACTTTTGAAATGGGATTTAAGAGTAAGCAAGAACTATATTAGTCGTAGTTATGATTTTTGAATAAAAAAATCTCAAAAGTTGTATGTTTTTCTGCAGGCGTAGCATGGGTTAAGAAGCAACTAAAAAGACCATTTACAGAAAAAATGTGCTGTGGTTGTTTTTGTTTGCTGATTACTCCCAGAAATACTTTCTTTGATTGTTGAAAGGAAGTTTGTTTCTTTAAATTTACCACATTTTCTCCCCTTGGTGACTTCCTTGTTAGGATTTTGAATTGTCTGTTGGTCTTTCTACGATGTCTTTTCCCATTTGATAGAAATGTCTTGCAAAAAAAATGTACATAACAAATGTATCAAGGGCAAGCCATATAGAGTACTTTTAACTATATTGTTAGAATCATCAATTAAGGGTTACATACATACGTATACATACATAGACATGTTTCAAGCACGGGCATTAATGCCCTTCTAGCTTGCCAATATACCAAAACACTTGTTCCCATAGTAAATGTCCAGGCTGTTCTTAAAAATATCTAAAGTAGTACTTGCTTAATGTAATTTGGTAGTCTGTTCCAAGCATCAGTTACTCTGTCAGAGAACCAATTGGTACACTTCTCATTCCTATAGAGTCTTCTTCATAGGTTATCTGATGATTCTCTAGTACTTTTTGATAACCCCAAACATTCCCAGAGGTAGTTGTCCCTAAATGCCCTATATACCTGAATAAGATCTCCTCTTAAATATCTGTTAGAGGCACTGTACAAGTTCAGATATTTTAGTCATTCATAACAACTTAAGATTTTCACATCCATGGATGCCCTTGGTATATTTCCGCTGTACTCTTTCCAGTTTATTCATGCTTGTTGTTTTATAGGGTTTCCATAATGTTATTCCATACTCAAGTTTGGGTCTAATGTAACTAACAAAATTACTTATGTTTGATTTCCTAGACTTTATAAATCTTTTTATATAACCTATAGTTCTATAACTATCATTAGCCAATTGGTTGATATGATTAGAAAAACTCATAGCTGAATCTACACATATACCCAGGTCCTTAAATGTCTACAGTTTCAATCACTGTGTGCGGTATTAAATATTCACCTTTCAGTTTGTCTCCCAAATCTCATATGCTTAGTTTGTGATGTATTTATCAACATATTATTCTCCTGTGACCAAATGGCCAATTTAGTCAAATTATTTTGCAGACATACCTTATCTGTAACACTTATAATCAGTTTACCCAATTTCAGGTTGTCGCCATATAGATTGTAGAACACCACAGATGAAAAGTAAGGTCTGAAAGATACAATCTAAACAAGTAAGGGCCTAGGAGAGAGCCCTGTGGGGACTCCTTGACTGTAACCAAGGCTTTCACCTGTCCAGTTGGTGTGTGGTACTTGCCATGTCCTATTTGTAAGCCATGCAGCTATCCATCTTATCAGCAATACATCATTACCTAGTTGTACTAATTTATTGATCAGTGTTTTGTGTATGACCTTGTCAAATGCTAAAGTTAAATCTATATAAATCACATTGCAGCACAATTTTTCATTCATAGCTGTTATTATATTGTGATCTATTTTCAACATATGCATGCTGATATATGGTTTCAAGTCCCAACCTATCCAGTTCTGACAATAACTTATCCAGTATTACCTTCTTCATTATTTTTCCACAACATAAAAGTAGACTTACGGTCTATATGATTCTGGGTTTGTCCTACTCCCCTTTCCCTAAAAGGCAGGTTTAATAAGTGCATGTCTTCAATCTTGAGGATTCTCCCCATATTTATATGACCTAGTGAATAACAGATATAATGGTAGTGTAAGTTCTTGCTGAAGTGTTCTCAGGTCATTATTACTTATTCCATCTCCTTCCTGCGCTTTGTTTGGATCCAGTTTGCACAGTTCTTTTTCAATATAATCTAATTTGTTTCCAGTATCTGGGGTTACCTGGATGTCAAGTAGGACAACTTACCACCCCTTTTGTGGAGCCAAACTGTTTTGCATAAGACTTTGTAAATATATCTATAACCTGTTGAGTCTGAAAATAAGTTTTAGAATCTGCACACAGTTGATCAATTTGTGTATCTTTACTCCTTCCACATCTTATGTATTTATAAAAAGGTTTCCTATTATGCTGAATATCTTTATATAAATTTTCTTCAAATTTTTCTTGATCTTGTCTAACACTATGCTTAATCTGTTTGTCTAGCTTGTTTATTTCAGTTTTCAAAGTTGTAGTTCAACCTCTCTTTCATTTCTTATATTTTTTGTCTTTCACCTTAATATGGTATCTTGTTCTTGTGGAAATATACCCCCCTGATGTTGCGTGCCTAGATTCTGAAGTTAAACATTTTTTTGACTTTTTGTACTCAAACAATTTCTCTTTCAAAACTTTCCACATTCCATCTGCATTTGTTGATGTCCTTCAAGGATGCATCTGCAGTCCTTACAAATGGGTTGTCCTGTCGTCAGGCAGCCCTTCGGTCGGCCGGATTCCAAAGTCTGGGTCTGGCCTCTGCTGGTGTCGCACTTCACCCGACGTCATAGCTGCAGTTCTTCGGGTATAAAGGCATCAGCCGACGCCATTTTCCTCAGTCTTTCTTGCCGCAAAGCAGAAGCTGTTCGCAAGTGCGGTCGGTCAGATCCAGAGATTACTACTACCAAATACTACTTGAAGACTTCTAAAAGCTAAGTACCCGTGCCTCAGCCGATGTCAGAAAAAGTGAATAACTGTTTAACTTGTGGGAAAGAAATACCTCATAAAGATTTCCACTCTTACTGCTTACCTTGTTTAGGCCCAGACCACGACGTAGCAACTTGTTTAGCCTGTGCTTCTTTCAACCGACGGACGCTTAGAAGTCGGTCGGAGTTTGCTGAACAGTTCTCAGATTTTGCGTACATAATGCCGCCGGATCCTCCGACTTTACAAGTTATTAAAGAAAAGAACAGAGAAAAGGACCGACACTCACGGTCCACGGTTTGTGTCTCTGTTTAAACTGAGCAAACGGTTCTATCTTCAGCCAAATCCATGACTACTACCGAGGCCCCTTCTAACCTGGTTGAATCGGCCTCTGAAATTCAACCTGCTACTGTGGTTTCACAAGAATTATCGGACACCATCCCTTTGGATGTTTCAACCCCTGCACATGGTGCTGCTAGCCCGCCTGCAGCCATGTCCATAAAGGCCTTTGCCAGGGCTAAAGCAGCCAAAACTTCTAAGTCTGTGCCTGTTAAGCCCCTCTCACAGGCCCAGTTCCAGTTCCCAAATGCTCACTCTGGCAGAGGATCTCATCTCTTTAATAAGGGGATCCCAACCTCATCCAGACAGGGCCTCTCAACCTCCTCCAGAAAAGAGACCTAGAGCAGAGCCCCTGAGCCAGTGTCCTCAGATGATTCTTCTGATGATACAGACAATACAGACCATCCAGAGGCTCCTTTTTCTCCTTATGAAGACTCTGATGCTGAGGAATCGATTCCTTCTGCCTCTCCACCAGAGGAATTTTCCTTTGGGGAAACCTTACATGCCATGAGAGAGCAATTCCAATGGCAGGGGCAAGATTTCTCAGATTCAAGGAAAAGGCTTAGGACTTTTTTGCATTTACCACAACATAGGCCTTTAGCTATACCTCCAGTTCTTCCTGTTGTAGATGATGCATTTAATGATGCTTGCACTGCTCCTGATACTTTGCCTCCAGCCCCTGCTAAGCCCGATAGGTTCTACAGGGTCCCGGACACGCATCACCATTTATACAAGGCTCCTTTTGCAGATCCCGAGACTATCTCCCAGGGGCCTAAGGCAGTAGCCGACCTCAGTTAAAACCCTCTCCTCTGAAAGGGAATCCAGGTCCTTAGAGATGGGGTAAAAAGTATACACCTCTGCTACTCTCTCAGCTAGGGCATTGAACTGTCAGTTTCATATGATCCAATACCAGGAGTTTATGCTTGATCAGTTAACTAAGAAACTGTCCTCTGATGATTCTTTAGATAAGAAATATGTTCTAGAAATGGTGCATAACATTCAGCAGGTTAGTAACCATTCTTTAAAATGTGGCTATGATGCACTGGAGGCTTCCTTTAGATCAGCCATGACTGGCACAGTTATAAGAAGGCATGCATGGTTGAAAGAACTGGTCTTGCCGGATCATGTTAAAGCAAAACTATTAGATGCTCCTATGGATAAGGTCAGTTTATTTGGTTCTCCTGCTCAGCAGGTACTGAAGAAAATGGAAGAGAAGGCAAAATCTGTACAAACAGTGAAAGATTTCTTACAGGTTCAGCCTCCAAGGTTTAGCAGGAACTGGCCTTCCAAAAATTGGTCCTTTCCAGACTCCTCTAAAACACAGAAAGGCAGGAATAGGCGTTCAAGAGGCAGAAATCAATCCAGAGGAGGTGCCTACAGGGGACGCCAGTGGCAAGGTAACAACCAGCGAGGCACAGACACAACTACTACCACTGCAACAGGACAATCACAGTGACTTGGCTCTGGCACCGCCTACCAGGGAACAAATAGCAGCACCTTTAGGCGGAAAGTTAGCCTTATATTCAAAAAACTGGCACTACATCACAAGAGACAAGTGGATTTTGCAAACTATAGACCAAGGCTACAGGTTTCATTTCCATACTTTACCAGGAAAAAGAGGAATGCCAAACCTACCACCAAATCAAAAGACAGAAGCTCTAAAACAAATAGCTCAATTAGCAAAGATGAGAGCTGTGGAAAGGGTACCATCTATGGAACAAGGAAAGGGATTTTACTCCAGACTATTCCTGGTACCAAGAAAAGAGAAAAATTGGAGGCCTATTCTCGACCTGTCCGCTTTAAACACATTCATCATTGTTCCAAAATTCAAAATGCTGACCCTACAGCAACTTCTTCCCATGCTGGGCAAGGAGTATTGGCTGGTGACTCTAGATCTCAAGGAGGCATACCTGCACGTCCCCATATGACCAAATTGCAGAAGATACCTCAGATTTCTTGCAGGATCAGAGCATTATCAATTCTCAGCATTGCCCTTTGGCTTATCTACTAAGCCCATCGCCCCATAGTGTTCACGAAATGCCTGGCATCAGTAATCGCTCACTGCAGGCTTCAGGGAATCCAAATATATCCATACCTGGACGACTGCCTGATACAAGCGGACAACCAAACAAGCTAACAGAAGACTTACAAAGAGTCATTTGCTTACTGCAAGCCCTGGGATATACAGTCAATATAAAAAATCAAGACTGATACCATCCCAAAGAATAACCTTCTTAGGTGCAGAATTGGACACAGTAAAACAGATGGCATTCCTAACTGCAGAAAAACAAGAACAACTTCCTCTCTACTTCTTGGCATTAACAAAGCAGAACAAACTAACAGCAAGGAAAGTACTGCAGGCCTTGGGCTTCATGGCATCCTGCATAATCCTGGTCCCTCATGCCAGACTGCATATGAGAAAGCTACAGTGGTACCTGAAGAATTTATGGTCTCAACACAGGCACAGCCTAGAAACCGAAATACCACTAATCCCATGCCTGAAACAAGAGTTCCTATGGTGGGCTCAGGCATGCCAGTCAAACCCAGGTTTGCCCTTCCACAGCATTCAACCAAGCCAAACCATCACAACGGACGCCTCAGACCTCGGTTGGGGGGCCCACATGCTGGACAAGTGCATACAAGGCTTATGGACTCCAGATCAGCTGCACCTGCACATAAATCAATAGGAAATGCTGGCAATAAAACTAGCAATCCAGAATTTCAGACCATTCCTCCAAGAAGGGCAGTTGATGATAAGGACAGACAACACCACAGTCATGTGGTACATCAACAAACAGGGAGGCACTCATTCATACCCTCTATGCCGGATGGCACTGGACCTATGGAATATGGCTCTGAGCTACAACATTCAGTTACAAGCAATTTTTGTACCGGGAAAAGAAAACATCCTAGCAGACATATTAAGCAGAACTACCTCCGATGCTCATGAATGGATGCTACACCCGGACATCTTCAAGGTCATCACAAGGAAATGGGGACTGCCACAAATAGACCTATTCGCATCCCCACTCAATCACCAGCTCAAGAAATTCTGCACAAGGACGTACCACCCACTTGCTTGGAAGGTGGACTCTCTATCCTTCAGTTGGAAGGGCCTGACAGCATATGCATTCCCACCTCTTCCTTTGATGCACAAGGTGCTATTGAAAATCAAAGAGGAACGTCCAAGGATCATTCTGATAGCTCCAGACTGGCCAAGACAACATTGGTACCCATTACTGAGGAGCATGTCTCGGGGAAAATGTGGACACTACCCTGATTCCTTTGCTGTTAACTCAGAGCTACAACACCCTGCATCCAAACCTGAAAACTCTGCAGCTGACTGCCTGGAACATTACATGAGAGCAACTAACCCAGATTTATCCCAAAGGGTTAAAGACATTATCCTTGAGGCACGCAGACCCCCAACAAGAAGGTACTATGCAGGAAAATGGAAAAGGTTTCTCATTTGGAGTACTGAAAGGGAAAAGATGTGACAAAGGTAGACATTGCCAACATCCTGGAGTATTTGGCAGAGCTTTTCCATACAGGCCTGTCCTATTCCTCCATCAAGATACATGCATCAGCTATTTCTGCAGAATACAGCTTGATCCCCTGTCTTCTCATCCTCTACTCAGGCAGTTTCTGAGAGGAATTAAAATGTAAAACCTCCTAGGAAACCACCATTACCAGCATGGGATTTGAACTTTGTGCTAGAAAAATTGACACTCCCCTTGAACCAGCAGCAACAGCAGATCTTCAACACCTATCCTGGAAAACTGCTTTTCTGCTGGCAATTACCTCAGCAAGAAGGGTTTCTGAGCTACAGGCTTTAATGGCAGTACAACCCTTCCTAATCTTCCATCAAGATAGAGTGTCCATGAGAACAAATCCTACATTTATGCCTAAGGTGGTATCCAGAGTGTCTTTAAACCAGGCTATCCACCTACCTACCTTCTTCCCAATCCACAGAACAGGGGAAAGACTGCTGCTTACTTTGGATGTACATAGACTGTTGCCCTTCTACCGGTACAGAACCATGCGCATTAGTAAAACTGACCAGCTTCTGGTAGCATATGCAACAGGAAGGGAAGGAAAAGCAATTTCAAAACTGACAATCTCCAAGTGGATAGGAAATTGCATCAGATTCTGTTACTCCTACCATGGAAAGCAAACTCCACAGAACATAAGGCCTCATTCTACAAGGGCTACAGCCACTACCACAGCTTTCTTACGAGGAGTGGCTACCAAGGACATTATAGAGGCTGCTACTTGGACCTCCGTGCATACATTTGCCAAGCATTATAACTTACCTTTATACTCTAGATCCCGAGCAGGGTTTGCCACTGCTGTTTTGCAAGGGATCCTAACTACACCATAATTTCTTCTTCCTCCTCCCCTAGTTTGGCTATGGTATTCTACCCATTTAAGGACTGCAGATGCATCCTTGAAGGACATAGTACAGTTTTGTACCTACCATAAATGTAGATGTCCGAACAGGAATGCATCTGCAGTCAGGATTACCCACCCTCCTTCCCCTCTGTGGTATTCCTAGGGTATTTGCCCATCTAATAGCTAGCTGGGGGGGGGGTCTCTTATGGTGTATTTGTTTGTATATATGTACATACATGCTTATTTTTTGTGTTTGCCTTCTACTATTTGGAAACATTGGCATTTATCCAAAATTTAGCTATCCAAGAGGGCAACTGGCATCTGGGGCAAGAAACACTGAGGAAAATGGCATTGGCTGATGCCTTTATACCCGAAGAACTGCAGCTATGACGTTGGGTGAAGTGCGACACCAGCCGAGGCCAGACCCAGACTTTGGAATCAAGGGCTGCCTGACGACAGGACAACCCATTTGTAAGGACTGCAGATGCATTCCTGTTCGGACATCTACATTTATGGTAGGTACAAAACTGTACTTTCCTGAATATACTCTGTGAATAATTTCTTTACTAACGTTGTTGAATCAATATTATTCCAGTCTGTTTTGACCTTGATGCAACTGAATAGTTTCTTAATCGTTTTGCTAGACTGATAAGAGTTTTAAAACACAAAATGGTCCCTGTTTGACAATTAGAGCTACTAGACACGCACAGAAAACAGGCGGTTTGAATTAGGCTGAAGTTTACTTGAAACCAGACAAGTGAGCCCCTGGTAGTTGATGGTACCCAGCAATTTCAGGTCTCTGAATCATCCGTCAGCAGATGGAATGTATTGCGGGAAGAACTCCTTTAGCGCTGATAACATCACAGTGCCTTTAGGCAGGAAACAAGTAGATTTAGAAGAAAAATAGACTTTGTAACATTGGCAAACTAGTTCCTGTAAAACAATTAGAAAGAATGGCAATTAGATCTTGTGTCCCACTTTTAATTTCCAGATGTTTTTTCATGCTCTCTGCATTGCTGATTTACAACCAGTTTTTGTACAGCAGAGACTTTATAATGGAAGTAGAGTGTACATGCCTTTTAGTTTGGCTGTCAGTGATCTTATTCAGTGTCCTTCATATTCTCCTGTGAGATTCCTTAGGAACTCAAACTTTTTTTGATGTCATCCTGCAGATCATAATAAAGTTGGCTTGAAAAGCTGCTTCATCCTGTGCGTTGGTCACTTGTGCAATATATGAGGTAAATTTCTCTATGAATTTAAATCTGGAGATAATGTTGCTTACTAGGTTAAAAATGAAGTGCTTGACATCTGAGTGTAGGTTACCAGGAAGCTGAGTATGCAACAGACATCATAGTTTTTGGAGATCAAGCTTTCTGTATAGTAGCTGAATGTCCAAAAATGCTGTCTTGCCCAGAATATGCCTTAACTGCTTTGGTGCAGCAGAAGGAGAAAAAGGTCTACCTGGAAGGGCTGATTTCATGAAACTGTTTTCTCCATGCATCCTGTTAGGGCTGCCTGACTGATTAAACACTTGAAACTGGAATTATACTGATGTTCTTCGTGTTTCACTGTTGCAGTCATCACACTTGGGTTATCTGCCTGCAGGTAACCCTCAGTCTGCCCTAATACCAGAGTCTAGGGATTTCTGCGTCGGATGCTGTCGCTTCTTCCATGACGTCAGGTCGTCAGGGGTAGAAAACAGGCAGCCTGAGCCATTACATCAGTCTTTCTTGCTGAGAAGGAGCCCGAAGCAGAAGCAGCTTGCAAGTGCCGGTCGGCCGCTAACTGAAATTTTTGTTTTTTGAGTTTCAAACCTGAAGTCTTCTAAAGCTACCCTTTTGGGGGTTTTTTTTTTTCCTTGCTCTAACCGATGTCAGAAAAGTCAACAATTGTCTTGCCTGTGGACAGCAAATACTGCACAGAGATTTTCATGCTTACTGCATCACCTGTTTAGGCCCAGACCACGATGTCCCTCGCTGTCAGTTTTGTGCCTTGTTTAACTCCCGAACCATTCGTCGTCGGGCTATTTTTGTCACTAAATTCTTTCACTCTCATTCTCCATATTCTGAAATGGCTTCAGTAAGCCATCCCTCTACTGATCTTCTGAAAAAGTGCAAAGATAAAGACAGAGACAGACCACATAGGTCAAAAACGTCTAACGCTTCCATTAAGCTAGTCGCCAATCCGCCGGTACTCAGTGAGGCACCTTTATAGCCCCTGATGCCTGCTTCTACAGATTCGCAGGCCTCTGCTGAGACCCATTCGGAGTCCGGTATGTCGCAAGGTGGTAATCAGACTATGGAACCTGTGGATGTCTCTACGTTGGATGGGTCCGGAGCCGCTGTTCAGGCACCGGCTTCTGAGGGTGTATTCTGACCTACTGATATTCACATTAAACTGACAACTTCATTTTTAGCTACAACTACCGAGTTTCTCTGGCCCAGAGTATGCACTACGCCTAGAAAACCGTCAACCAGTGTGCATGCTAAAGCTCCCATGCCTTAAAAACAAATGCTTAGAATGGCCGAAGACCTTATCATCCTAATTAGGGGAAGCCAGTCTTCCCCTGTTAAGAGACCAAGAATTGAGTTTCTTTCTGATTCTACAGACTAGGAGTCCGATGACTCTGACCCTTCTGATTACCAGGACATAACCCTTATCTACCTTTGAGGATTCAGATGCAGAGGAATTCATTCCCTTTGCCTCCCCTCCAGAGGATTTTTCTTTTGGTGAAACCTTGCATACTTTGAGAGCATTTCCACTGGGAATACCAGGATTATCCTCAGTCCAAAAAGAGACTTGGAGAATTTTTAGAGTTGCCTCAGCACAGGCCCCTAGCTGTATACCCCCTGTCCTGGATGTTGTAGATGATGTCTTTATGGAATCCAGTCTTACTCCAGATACTTTACCACCGGCCCCTAGCAAACCTGACAGGTACTACAGAGTACATGATTCTCACAAATTTCTCTCTAAGAATCCTAATGCGGATCCGGAGACCATTTCCCAGGGGCTAAAGGTATTAAGGCTACTACAACCAAAAACCCTACTCCTTCAGACAGAGATTCCAGAGCTTTAGACAGATGGGGTAAGAAGGTATATACTTCTGCAACTCTTGCCATCAGGGCATTGAATTGCCAGTTTCATATGTTGAAGTACCAGCAACATATTATGTAACAAATTAAACAAAAAATGGTGTTACTTACAGATTGTGCAGCAAATAAAGATTTCCAAGAGTTAATGCATTATGCAAAGCAAGTTAGTAAGCATACTTTGCAGTATGGCTTTGATGCCATAGAAGCATCTTGCAGGGCTGCTGTCACTGGATCTGTACTGAGAAGGCATGCTTGGCTGAAGGAACAAACCTTGCCAGACCATGTCAAATCAAAATTACTAGACGCTCCTTTAAATCAGGACCGTTTGTTTGGCACCAAAGCAGAATAGGTTCTTAAAAAGATGGAAGAAAAAGCTAATTCTATGCAAACTAAGAATTCTTACAAGTGCAGCCACCTAGATTCAGTAGTGATTGGCCTACAAAAACAGGTCCTTTCCAACCCCTTCCAGGCCTTCTCAGTCCAAACCCAGGGGAACTAGACCACCAAGACTGCAGTCTCAGAGTATGCATAGATCTAAACAATGGAGTGCTCCCACCTCAAAAACAGGGAGTGGCAAGCCACCCCCTTATGGTAAAAGTTCACAATGACTTGTCAGTTATCCTTCCCAGCCCTACCCATCTACTTGCGCCCCTAAGAGGAAAACTTGCCCTTCATGCCAAAAACTGGATGTCCATTACTCAGGACCGATGGGTTGTAAACATTGTACCCCAGGGGTACAGATTCTATTTCCATTCCCTGCCAACCCCAAGTGGGTTTCCAGACCTACCTCCAAACCAGTGGGCAGAGGCTCAACAGCAAGTACATTCCCTGCTCAATATCAGGGCCATCCAACCTGTTCCAGTAGAACAAATAGACAGGGTTTCTACTCCAGACTGTTCCTGGTGCCCAGAAAAGAGGGCTCTTGGAACCCAATCCTGGATCTATCAATTCTCAACACCTTTCTGGTGGCCCCATAATTCAAAATGCTAACCCTGCAACAGCTTCTCCCTATGCTAGCCAAGGATGCCTGGCTAGTCACCCTAGACTTAAAAGAAGCCTATCTGCACATCCCTATAAAGGAGTCTTGCAGGAGATATCTCTGCTTCAGGGCAGGCTCAGGTCTCTGCACTTCCTTTTGGCTTGTCTACTGCCCCCACAGTATTCATAGAGTGCCTGGCTCCAGCCATTGCATACTGCAGGCAGAGAAATATTCAAATTTTCCCATACTTGGACGATTGCCTGATTCAGGTGAACAGTCAGGAATTACTACTTCCAACAACGAAAGAAATCACAACTGGTGCCCAGTCAAAAAATTATATTCCTGGGATCAAGCTTGAACACAACTTCCCAGATGGCCTTTCCCACTCCAGAAAAACAGATGTATTTGAACAACTACTTCAAACACATGGCCACCAAAACCCAGCTATCTGCAAGGGACATACTGCAAGTCCTAGGGTTCATGGCCTCATGCATTCAGCTAGTTCTATATGCAAGACTACATATGAGGAAACTTCAATGGTACTTGAAAAGTCTTTGGTGCCAACATTCTCAGGACCTGGAAATAGTCATTCCGATCATTCCTTGTCTAAGGGCAGAGTTCCTTTGGTGGGCAGAAGCATGCAACCACAACAAGGGACTGCCTTTCACTGAACCCCTCGCTGCCCAAACCCTGACTACAGACATGTCAGACTATGCATGGGGTGCTCATGTCAGACTATGCATGGGGTGCTCACATGACAGGCAAATGCATTCAGGGAAAGTGGAGCCCAGGACAAATTCTCCTGCACATCAATCAAAAAGAGATGTTAGCTGTACAGTATGTTCTGACAGCCTTAAAATACCTAATCATTCCAGGACAGCTGCTGATAAAAACAGACAACACAGTTATGTGATACATAAACAAGCAGGGGGGAACCTATTCTTACCCACTCTACAGGTTAAACATGGCCCTGTGGAACACAGCCTTGAGCAACCAAGTGCACCTGCAAGCTCAGTTCCTGCCAGGCAAGCAGAATTCTCTGGCAGACGACTTAAGCAGAAATCACCTGGACCCACACAAGTGGAAATTGGAGCCCAACACCTTCAAACTTCTAATCCAGAGGTGGGGGACACCGGAGGTGGACCTCTTTGCCTCCCCCAAGAACCACTAGTTGAGGAAATTTTGCACCAGGAACCCTCACAGCAGGGCCTGGAAGGTGGATGCCTTATCCTTCAAATGGGAAAACCTCTCTATTTATGCCTTCCCCTCTGCCCCTCCTCTCAAAGGTACTACTCAAGATCAGACAGGACAGCCCAAGGGCAATTCTTATTGCCCCGGATTGGCCACACCAGCACTGGTGCCCACTCTTACACAGTCTGACAACAGTGCCACCCTGGCACCTTCATCAGACACCTTCCCTGTTGACTCAGCAGGAGGGACAGATTTTGCATCCATAGCTGCAAACACTAAAACTTGCAGGCTGGCTTATCCACTGAATACTCCACCAGCAACCCTCAGCAAGCAGGTGCTGGACGTTATTCTTGAGGCCAGAAGACCTAGTACTAGAAAATCCTATGCTGAAAATTGGAAAAGATATTACTCTTGGGATCAGTCTCAAGGAAAGGACACAGCTGTGCCCTCCTTACCTGAAATCCTTGGTTAGCTAGCAGAGCTACTCCACAGAGGCCTATCCTTCTCGTCCATTAAGATTCATGCCTCTGCCATCTCAACTCATTATAATACTGAGCCACCTCTCTTCTCTCACTCTCTCATCAAGCAGTTTCAGAGAGGGGCAAACAACTTAAGGCCCCCTAGGAGAGCACCCATCCCTGCCTGGGACCTTAACTTTGTATTGGAAAAGCTGATGCCCTTTTGAACCTGCAGCTTCAGCAGAGTTAACATTCCTTTCTTGGAAAACAGCCTTGCTTATAGCCATAACCCCAGCTAGAAGAGTGTCTGAGTTACAGGCACTAATGGCTGTGGAACCCTTCATTATTTTCCATTCTGACAGGGTTTTCCTCAGGACTAACCCATCCTTTATGCCTAAGGTGGTCTCCAGTGTGGCTCTAAATCAAGCCATCCATTTGCCAACCTTCTTCCCTAATCCTCAAAATAAAGGGGAGAGGATCCTGCACTCCTTGGAGGTGCACAGACAGCTCAGGTTCTACCTTGACAGGACTAACCCTTTCAGAAAATCTGACCAACTGCTAGTCAGCTTTGCTACAGGGGCAGAGGGCAAGGCCATTTCAGAGCAAACCATTTCCAAATGGACAGCACACTACATCCAGTTTTGCTACTAGCACCATGGAAAACCTACCCCACAGAGGATCAGAACACATTCCACTAGGGCTACTTCCACCTCTACAGCATTTCTCAGGGGAGTGCCTACCAGGGACTTTCTGGAAGTTGCAACCTGGAGATGTTCTTCATCCCACATTGCTGCAGTCCTAACACTTGGGTAGTCCGCTGTCCCAGTCGGCCCGAATACCAAAGTATAAGGCTGACGTCGGTCAAGGCGCATTTGTCTGACATCAGGACGTCAGGGTACAAATGTGCATGACCGACGTCATATCCTCAGTCTTTTTTGCTGCATGGTCCGATGCAGAAGCAGTGCAATTAGAGTGCAGGTTGGCGTTCTGAAATTTTCTGAAGTCGGAGTTTCAGACCGAATCAAAGTTGGCTAAGTACCCGTTGGGGAATATTTTGGTTTTCTTGCCTCAGTATTTAACGGATGTCAGAAAAAGTGAATAACTGTATTTCTTGTGGGAAACAGATACCTCATAGAGATTACCATACTTTGTGTATACCTTGCTTAGGGCCTGAGCACGACGTTGTTGGCTGTCGCTCTTGTGCTAGATTTAACAAACGCACTATTAAGAGAAGATTAGATTGTGCCAGGTTAGTTTTTGGGAAGCGTTGTAATTACAACATGCCGTCGGATGCTCCGACGCCCGCTTCATCTAAAAAGCGCAAAGACAAAGCAGCGAAGCCTAGGGTTGAAGAACCGTCTGTCCCGGACGTCGGTTCTTTAGTGGGCTCAGTGGAGCCGGTGGTTCTGCCAGAAGTTCCTTTGGATTCTCAGGGAGAGACTTTACTGTTGCAAGACGTGTCCTCTCAGGAGGTAGGCCAGGCTGAAGGGGCTTCTCGGGTAGCTGTTCTCCCCTCCCTTCCTAAAGTGGTTAGGCCCTCCCCTTCTGTTTCCAAGGCTCCTTCTAGAAGCCGGCCAGGGTTAACTTCAGTGGGGGTCTCCCCTAGTTCTTCAGGGTCTCTGCCTAAGAAACATATGCTTAAAATGGCAGAAGATTTGATTACTATGATTAGAGGCTCTTTACCCCCCCCCTGATAAGAGGCCTAGGGTGGAACCTGAGCTTGAGAGTTTTGAGCAGTGTTCGGAGGCTTCTGAGTCTTCGGCTGAAGACTTGCAGGAGTATCCTCCTTATTCTGATTCTGATGTAGATGACTCTACACCTTGACTTCTCCTCCTGAGGATTTTTCTTTTCAGAGACTCTTCATTCCATGAGGGAGCATTTTAAATGGGAAGGTCAAGATTTCTCTGATTCTAGGAAAAGGCTTAGGGAATTTTTGTTTCTTCCCCAGCATAGGCCTTTAGCTATACCTCCTGTTCTGGATGTGGTAGAGGATGTTTTTGCAGAGGCTTCCCTGAACCCTGATTCTTTGCCTCCTGCCCCAGTTAAACCGGACAGGTATTATAGGGTACCTGAAGCTCATAAGTATCTTTTAAGAGTCCTAGGGCAGACCAGAAGCTGTTTCTCAGGGCCCTAAAGGTGTTAAGGCTTCTGTTGTTAAAAATCCTGTGCCTTCTGATAAAGAGGCAAGGGCTTTGGATAGATGGGGTAAAAAGGTGTATACTTCTTCCACTTTAGCCATGAGGGCTTTGAATTGCCAGTTTCACATGTTGAAATACCAAAATTATCTCCTTTCACAATTGAAGTCTAAGGTAGATGCTCTGGCGGAAGGTATTGAGTGTAAAGAGTTGCAGGATTTGGTTCATGTTTCTGAACAGGTGGGTAAGCATTCCTTGCAATGTGGTTTTGATGCTGTACAGGCCTCTTCGAGGGTGGCAGCCACTGGTTCTGTTCTTCGCAGGCACGCCTGGCTGAGGGATCAGAATTTAGCTGAACATGTAAAGACAAGGATTTTACATGCTCCTTTACAATCTGATGTGTTATTTGGTGCGCCTGTGGAAGCAGTTTTAAAGAAAATGGAGGATAAGGCTAAGTCTATGCAGACTGTTAAAGATTTTGCAGGTCCAGCCTCCAAAGTTTAGTAGAAATTGGCCTACTAAGGGGTGGACTTAGCCTTCTTCTGATCCTCAGTGTAGGGGTAGATCTAGGCGTGGTCGGGGCAGACCCCAAGGTTCTTTTAGGCCTAGAACAGGCAGTTCGCCTGCCCAGTCTTCTGGTGAGGGCAGGGGTCAGTCCTTCGAAGCAGACCCAATGACTTGCCTTTTCAGCTGCCAGAGCCTTCTCGTCTGGCAGCACCTTTGGGAGGAAGGCTGGCACTTTTCAAAGAAAATTGGAGTGTTATTACCCAAGACAGATGGGTATTGGATATCGTTCACCACGGTTACAGGTTTTATTTCCATACCTTGCCTCCTTTCAAAGGCATGCCAGACATTCCTCCTATACAAAGAAAAGAGGCTCACAAGCAAATTTCTCTGTTGCTCCAGATAGGGGCCATTCAGCCGGTTCCTGTGCCAGAAAGGGGCCTAGGATTTTATTCTCGCCTGTTCCTAGTACCAAAAAGGGGAACACGTGGAGACCAATTTTGGATTCGTCTATCCTCAACACTTATTTGGACATTCCCAAGTTCAAAATGTTGGCGTTACAACAGCTTTTACCTCTGCTGGGCAAAGATCACTGGATGGTAACTTTAGATCTCAAGGAGGCTTACCTTCATGTGCCTATCAGACTCAGTTGCAGGAAGTATCTGCGTTTCGAGCTGGAAATTCACATTATCAGTTCTCTGCATTGCCCTTTGGCTTATCTACTGCCCAGAGTATTCACAAAAGTTCTGGCTCCAGTTGTAGCTTTTCAGGCTGAAAGGAATACAAATCTATCCTTACTTGGGCGACTGCCTGATTCTGGCTCAAGAAAGGACGAGCTTCTTCAGCATCTGGAATATGTGATAGCAGTGCTAAGATGCCTAGGGTATTCTGTGAGCGAAATAAAGTCCAGTCTAGTACCCTCTCAAGACATGTGCTTTCTGGGTGTGAGACTGAATACAGCAGCCCAGATGGCCTTTTAACCCCGGACAAACAAAAGAGTCTATCCCTTTACTTCCATCAACTATCTCATCAGTCCGTGCTGACTGCAAGGACAGTCCTTCAAGCATTAGGGTTCATGGCATCTTGTATTCTAGTACTTCCCAATGCCAAACTGCATATGAGGAAGCTACAATGGTATCTCAAAAATGTATGGACACAGCACTGCCAGGATCTGGACACTGTCATTCAAATAATACCTTGCATTCAAAAGGAATTTTTGTGGTGGGCTCAGGAATGTCACCTAAACAAGGGACTCTCTGTGACCCGGCCAGAGAGTCAAATTCTGACGACAGATGCCCCAGACATAGCTTGGGGAGCTCATCTGAATGGAAAGTGGATACAAGACAAGTGGCCTGCCAGACTACAGCATCTACATATCAACATGAAGGAGATGTTAGCAGTCCAGTTTGCATTGATGGCTTTCAAGGAGTTACTTCTCCCAGGGCAGGTGTTGATTCTAACAGACAACACAACTGTCATGTGGTATATCAACAAGCAAGGGGAACACATTCTTATCCTCTATGCAGGCAAGCAATGATTTTGTGGGAGACTGCGCTCAGCTTGCAGCTTACTCTTCAGGCAAGGTTTCTGCCAGGAGCACAGAACTCCTTAGCAGATGTGTTAAGCAGGCAAATCATGGATCCCCACAGTGGAAACTGGATCTTCATGTATTTCGACAATTGACAGTGTCATGGGGAACTCCAGACATAGATCTGTTCGCTTCTCCACTAAACCACCAGCTGCCAAAGTTTTGCACGAAAAGGTTTCATCACACAGCTTGGAAAGTGGATGCTCTTTCGTTCAGTTGGGAAAATCTTCATGTGTATGCCTTTCCACCTCTGCCTCTCCTCCCAAAGGTACTCCTAAAGGTCAGACAAGACAAGCCAAGGATGATTTTGATAGCTCCAGATTGGCCTCGGCAACACTGGTACCCATTACTGAGGAATCTGGTCAGGAAGCCTCCATGGCCTTTGCCTTTAATTCCGCACCTTTTGTCTCAGAGGGACGGTCATCTACTCAATGTCAAGCTTCACTCTCTTCATCTAACAGCCTGGCATATTCTGTTTTGAACCACAGCAGGTCTCAGCTTCCTCAACAAGTTTTAAATGTGATTATGGAAGCCAGAAGGCCTAGTACGTAAGGTGTATGCAGAAAAATGGAAGAGATTTTTATTTTGGAGTGCTGCAAAGGATTTGGATGTTTCGGAGCCTAATTTGAGTGTGGCTCTTCAATATCTTACTGAATTATTGGACAAAGGTTTGTCTTTCTCCTCCATTAAGATTCATGCTGCAGCAATTTCAGCTCACTATGATTGTGACCCACCATTATTTTCTCATCCTTTGTTCAAGCAATTTCTTAGAGGGGCAAAGAATATAAGACCCCAATGAGCTCCTACTCCTGCTTGGGACCTCAATTTTGTGTTGGAGAAACTTACTCTACAACCTTTTGAGCCTCTCGGCTACTGCTGAATTGAAATACTTGTCATGGAAGACTGCTTTTTGTTGGCCATTACTTCTGCAAGAAGGGTTTCTGAATTGCAGGCCCTTATGGCGCTTGAGCCTTTTTTGATTTTCCATAAGGATAGGGTGTCATTACGTGCTAATCCTTCCTTTATGCCTAAGGTGGTTTCTAGTGTAGCTTTAAACCAAACTATTCATTGCCTACTTTTATGCAGATCCCCAAAATAGGGGAAAAGATTTTGCACACTTTAGATGTACACAGGCAGTTGCGTTATTATTTAAGCAGGACTAGGGATTTCAGGCAGTCTCAGCAGTTGTTTGTTTCTTTTGCTTTGAGTTCTCAGGGTAAGCCTGTGTCAAAACAAACTATATCTAAGTGGATTGGGTTTTGCATTACATTCTGTTATTCCCATCATGGCAAGGAGATTCCAGCTGGGATTAGGCCTCATTCCACTAGGGCTACTGCCACTTCAACAGCATTTCTAAGGGGTGGCAACTAAGGACATTTTGGAGGCAGCTACTTGGAGTTCAGTGCATACTTTCTCCAAGCATTACCACCTTCCTCTCTATTCTAAATCCAGGGCTGGTTTTGCCACTGCTGTGTTGCAGGGCATTTTGGCTCCTGCTTCATTATAGTTTAGCCATCCTCCCTTACCTCTGCTTTGGGATTCTACCCAAGTGTTAGGACTGCAGCAATGTGGGATGAAGAACATAGTACAGTTTTGTACCTACCATAAATGTAGATGTTCGAAGATCCACATTGCTGCAGTCCACTTACCTTGAAGTCCCTCCTTCCCTCTGTAGTTTGAGGCGGTTGTCTGGGATGGGTTATACATCTGAGGTATATTGTGTTTTTTGTATATATTGTACATACTCTTGGTGTTAGGCTGGTTGATTGTTTAGCTGTTGCCTATGGGTTTGGACCTTTTTCTTTAGGGTCTTCTGACATCTGGGGCAAGAAAAGACTGAGGATATGGCGCCGGTCATGCTTTGATACTGTACCCTGACGTCCTGATGTCAGACAAATGCGCCTTGACCGACGTCAGCCTTATACTTTGGTATTCGGGCCGACTGGGACAGCGGACTACCCAAGTGTTAGGACTGCAGCAATGTGGATCTTCGAACATCTACATTTATGGTAGGTACAAAACTGTACTTTCTGCACACACCTTCAGCAAGCATTACCACTTACCTATTTTTTTCTAAATCCAGAGCTGGATTTGCTACAGCAGTCTTGCAAGGCCTGCTAGCCAGCACTAACTCCTCTTGAATGCCTCCACCCTCCCTCAGCTTTGGGAATCAACCCAAGTGTGATAACTGCAACAGTGAAACATGAAGAACATAGTGCAGTTATGTACACTTACCATAAATGTAAATGTTAGAGTGTGTTCACTGTTGCAGTCCTAGTTTCACTCCCTCCAAGCCCCCTATTTTTCTCTGTCCTTTCTACCTATCCTCTATATGGCCATTTTTTATGGCAGAGGTATTTACTTTTTACTGGTGGTGTTCCCCACCATATACTAGCTTCCTATTTGGGGGGCTCCTGACATCTGGGGCAAGAAAAACTGATGTAATGGCATCGGCTGCCTGTTTATACCCCTGACGACCTGACGTCATGGAAGAAGTGAAAGCATCCGATACAGAAATCCCAACACTCTGGTATTCGGGCCGACTCAGGGCTACCTGCAGGCAGATAACCCAAGTGTTATGACTGCAACAGTGAATACACTCTAACATCTACATTTATGGTAAGTGTACACAACTGTACTTTGCATCCTGTTTGTACTGCTGTAGTCGCGAATGGTGAGGGATACAAAACCTGAAAGTCAGCTGATCAAAGTGTCTTGTCTAGTCCTAGCTAAGGGAAAGCAATGCAGACAAAATTCAGGAATATAATTTAAGACCTTCAGAAAAGATGAAACTAAGGTGCCATCTGTTGAGTTGGTGGTAGCTCAGGTGGATTTAAAAGATCCCTTAGCCCTTATCACAGTAAGAGTTGAGGAGGTTTCTAGTACCCTGGAGAAATTTAACTGTAGACCATATGAATACCATCTTGGATTTGCTGTGAAAAGAGGACCCTTGCTTAGTAGGACCAACTGGGGCAACAAAGTATAAATGTAATAAAATAAAAATCATTTAGACACACAGGTCATTAAGCCTGTCCTTACTGACTGTCACCTGCCTTCTTCTGTTTCCATCTTTTGTCTGTCTCCGTATGGATTTGTAAATACTAGAGATTTCCTTTGCCTCGACATTCCTCCTGAATTCTTCCTTTGTGGTTTCCTTCACCTTCTTTGCTAAGAATATTTCATGCACCCATCACTTTTGCAAATGCTTCAGTGCTTGTAAATTGCTGTAGTGAATCTCTACTTGCCTAAATTGCTGCGAAATGTGCTGCCCCTCTCTACATTGATTAATGTTCCTAGGGTATCAATCTCCACTCCTTCAGGGTTCACATGTTGATGCCTATTTTCATTGTTTTGTAAGCATGTTGTCTCAGGCCTATCATCTCCTTTACCACCTTTAGTTGAATCCTGCCTTTTTCTGTCATTGTTAGCACAGCACATCAGGTATTAATGCTTGTGCAGATATTGAAATTACTCTGATAATCAGTATTGATGGCACTCCCATCTTCACATCTGGGATAAAGAAATAAATCATGTTTGTCAATCATGTAGGCCCACTCTACACAGTCCCTTTTTAGGGGTGATCCAGGAGCTATGTCTGGTTAAGTGACTTGCTCAAAGTCATACAGGAGGCAAATGAGGGCTTATGGAATCAAACCCCTTACCACAGGAACTGTCTCTCATAACTTTAACCTGTGCACCAACTGCCAGATGTATTAAATCACATATAAGTTTAGTAAAGTATACCAATGATGTGATGCTTCTGCAATCCAGTACTACTACTACTACTACTACTACTACTACTACTACTACTACTACTACTACTACTACTACTACTCCTCATCTGATCTTCAAACCAAGTTACAGGACAGTTTCACTCACTTGTGCACCTGCTTCACTATTAACAAGTTGCTGATAACCCCAAGAAAAATAATGCCATCGTCTTTGCCTCAGCCAAGACATTTCCCAATATTCCTCCTAGTCTGTTAACAGATCTTAAGGGGAACAGAATACCTAATGTAACTGAATAAAGGTACCTAGACCTAATAGTTGATGTTACCCTTTCATGTACCACACACACACACACACACACACACACACACACACACACACACACACACACACACAGATTTTGTAAATAATAGTCCTTGCACTGTTAAATGTTAATAAGGTCAGTCCCCTCATTTCATCTGCTGCTCGCAGGGCTACTGCTACAAATATTGTATTAGCAAACCCCCAAATACACCATTGCAATTTCTTAAAAATTCCAAATGGCTTTCAGTGCCTCAGAGGACCACTTTTCTGTCTAATGTGCTAAACATGGTCATTTGCCTCCTTTGAGTGAAACTACCTTTGAGACAACCTGCATGTATTTAGAAGTATACAGGACAAACGTTTCATTGTATTATGCCCTCCATTTAAAACTGCTCTAGGTGAGAGAGCTTTTTCTAGACTGGGACCTGCTACCTGGAAACACTTGCCTACAGACATCAAAAATCTAGAAGCCATTAAAAGGTTCAACAATGCACTTAAAGAACATCTCTTTACTGAATCTACCTGCAGGTGCTACCATGACAATGGTTAGGTAACTTTCCATCCCATATCTTGAATACTGGAATACATTTAATAAACTTTCCTCAGCCTCTTAATGTGACATATGCAAATATTTCACATGTATATAGGAGTGATTGCACTGTATTTTATGCACATCTTAGATTGCACTTGTATACATCTTTTTTTTTTTTTTAATACACTCTGACTGGATCTTTTAATGTTACCCTATCTGCCTTCAGTCTTGGTATGTTTTGAATTTAGCAATGCACTCATTTTGTATATAATATAGTTGACTGAAACACCATGATGTATTTTCTGCTCTTTGAGCTCAGTTCATGGCTCAAAAGGTTCAACAGACCAGTCCACATAGCCAGTGAACAAAAATTAAATTAAGAATTCACATGTGGTGACATAGCTACATGTTTGTTTTAAGCATTTTCTATGTTGGGAGATAAGAGACTAGGCCACTAGATGTTGTAGTATGATGAAGCTTACTGGCTTACCATGTGGAGTCTACTTGACTGTATGTTTTACTGTACTCTCAAGATGCAGGATGCCCCTGATGGCCACAATTCTCCACAGCTTTGTGCCGGGTTTCCAGAGTTCACTATTTAACCATCTGCCACTAAAGAGCCCCTGGAAATGAGAATGTGGTGCATTCATAAAGTAAAGATACTGTCTTCTCTTTGTTGAGTGCCATGCAGTAGGTTAAACAGGCACTTCTAGAAACGTAGAAGCAGCTGTAAGAACTGCATCAGTGAATGGCTTTTTGTATTTTAAAAATGTAGTAGCACAATAACCTTCATATTTTCATTGCCATTGTATTACCAACACATCAAAATAGTGCTTAAATGCATAGGTGTGTACATTACAAAGCCTATACAAGTTTTGCTGATGTGTATTACACACAAAGGGACTTCCCTTGGGCAATTATTTGCTTCTACCATTACTTGAAGCCTTTGTTGAAGCAAGACAAAGACTGGTAGATGATTTGTGAATGTTGCCTTGGAGGTTTTTTATTAAGTTTTAAAGAAGTAAAGCAAAGTCTTAATGAAAATTAGCAAAGATGGTGGAACTGGTAGATGTAAAAATATCCTTCCTTGGACCAATTTTTCATTATTATTGACAGATTGATGTTTTTTGCAGGGCTAGAGCTGGATTCGCTAGTGCCATCCTTCAAGGAATCTTAAATTTGAGAGGCTGAGCTGGGGTCTGTCTTCCTTTACATTTTCTCTTTATTTTTGGGGGTCCATGGCCCAGGTGAGCATCCTTGCCCCCCCCCCTTCTGAGTGACATGTATATGGGACAGAGTAGTGTGTTGGAAGTAGTTCTTTATGGGAAGCTTGATGAATGCCTTTCCTGTAAATGATTAGCTGTTTGTGTCCATGCGATTTGTTTGTGAGACTTTTGAATGTCTGGGCATACAGAAAAACAGGTACTACATTTCTGGGAGGCAATGAAATGCATACTTAATAAGGTTGCAATCAGCCCATGTAATTACAGACCTATCAGTCTTAAAAAGCTTCTCTGCAAAGCCATGGAATGCATTACAACTGACCCCATAAACTATGATTTCAAGAATATGATTAAACTTGATGTCCCAACAGTTTGGCTTTGTGAAGGGTAGATCCTGTCTACTTAATCTGATAAACGTCTTCAAAAGGGATACTAAGGCTGTAGACAGTAACCATGAAGTAACGCATCATGTATTGACCTGCCTTAGGCCTTGGACACCATTCTCCATACTCACATAATTCAGAAGCTAAATGCTTTAAAAATCAATCCATATGTTGTTATATGGGTAGCTAACAATATGAAAGACAGAACCCATATAGTGTGAGTTTCAGGCACCTTATTAGAAAGGATGAATGTAACCAGCAGTATTCCTCAAGGGTTGGTGCTGGGACCTCTGTTTCCTGAGCTTTAATTCTCAGATCTCCAAGCAGAAAGCCAAGATGTTCTTCGTGCTTCACTGTTGCAGTCATTACATTTGGGTAATCTGCTGGCAGGTTGCCCTCAGTCGGCCTGATTAACAAAGTCTTGGGTCTTGGGTCCTGCGTTGGTTGCTGTCCCTTCTTCCATGACGTCAGGTCGTCAGGGGTATAAAACATGCAGCTGACGCCATTACATCAGTCTTTCTTGCTGAGCGGTGCCCGAAGCAGAAGCAGTTCGCAAGTGTCTGCGACTAGAAGTAGACATGCCAGTTTGTTGTTCTGTAATGATGATCGTGTTTCACTGCTGCAGTCCTGACTCTTAGAATTTCCTGCTGTGAAAGCCGCCAGCCGACCCGACTACCAGAGAAAATTTTTTCTGGCTCCCAGGCTGGCGAACACCCTGACGTCAGTATGTTCGGGTATAAAGGTAGCCATCCTGTGTCATATCAGTCTTTTCTTGCCATGGAGCCTGAAGCTCTAATCAAGTGCGTTGGTCAGTCCGCACCAGAGAGAAGTGTTATTGGACAAGATAAGTACCCCGCTGGGGATTTTTTTTTTCTTTCCTTTGCTCATGTCAGATAAAGTCAATAACTGTCTCTGTTGTGGTAAACAGATCACACACAGAGACTTCCATTCCATTTGTGTTACTTGTCTAGGCCCAGACCACGATGTCCCCAGTTGTCGTTTCTGTGCACATTCTAATAGAAGGACTGTTAGGTGTAGGGCTGAATTTCTAGAAAAGTTCCTTAGCCAACAGTCTGTACTTTCATTGTCTATGGCATGTATCAGTCTCTCCGAATCTGAACTTCCTAAGTGCAAGAAAGAAAAGAAACAAAAGCTTAGGTCTTTGGATGACAGTCATTTGCCGCCTGCTTCTCCTTCCAGATTTGTAATTGTTGAGCAAGGTGAGGCGCTTATGCAGCCTCTTTCCTTTTCTCTACCGATGACTTGGACCTCTGTCGTGACCCTTTCGGAGTCTGACATGCCGTTAGTACCTTCCACCTTTGCACAAGCCCTAGACATTGGCTCGTCAGTTGGGTCCAAGACTGCCCTGTAGACCTTGGCTTTTGAGGAGCGTACACCACCTGGAGATCACCTACTAGACCTCGACCCGCTCCAGCTCTGGTGCTAATTCAGCACTCATGAGAGACGGGCATCAGGTCATTGGATGCCCTTAGGCCTAAGACCTTAGCCACTCCAAGGAAAGCTTCTGCATCAAGGCCTTCAGCTAGGCCTTCTGGCTGTACTTCACAGGGGTCCCAGCAGGATTTAATCAAACTAGCCAATGACTTGATTTTCAATGTCAGATCAAGGCAAGTTCCAGGGGCTACTTCCCCTGGGAAAAGGAAAAGAGACTCCCCTCCAGAAATTTACCTAGAGCCCCTTCTTTCTGAGGAAAACACTGACCGTGGGGACTCTGGGTCTGAGGAAGGCTCCTTCTATATGTCATATGAGGACTCTGACTCAGAGGAAGTCCTACCTTCTGCTTCTTCCCCTGAGGATTTCTCCTTTGGAGAGACCCTCCATGCCATGAGACAGCATTTTCAGTAGGAGGCTCAAGACTACCCACAGACAAAGAAGAGAGTGAGGGAGTTCCTCGACTTGCCTGAGCACAAGCCACTGGCTGTTCATGCATTCTGAAAGTAGTGGAGGATGTCTTCCAGGAATTCTCCTAAAAACCTGACTCCCTCCCACCTGCCTCACGTAAACCAGACAGGTTTTACAGGGTCCAGGATTCCTATAAATGCCTGTATAAAAAACCTACTGGTTACCCAGAAGTGATCACTCCAGGACCTAAAGGAGCTAGAGCCAGCTCATCCAGAAATCTGTTTCCCACAGATAGAGAGCTGGTCCTTTGACAGATATGGCAAAAAAGTGTATACATCTGCCACTCTTACCATACGGGTTCTGAACTGCCAATTTCATATGGTTAGGTATCAACAGACTGTCCTTGACCAGCTCAAATAAAAGGTTTCTACTCTTGAAGATTAAAAATCTTTCCAAGGAGTTGTCTGATATCTGTCATTCCAGTGCTCAGGTAGCCAAACATTCCCTTCATTGTGGTTTATTGACATGGAAGCATCTTGCAGAGCTGCTACAACTGAATTTGTTATTAGAAGGCATGCTTGGCTCTGAAAACAAACTCTTTCAGACCATGTTAAGTCTAACCTGTTGGATGTTCCTGTGGACAAAGATGTTCTACTTGGGCCCAAGGCAGAAGAAGTACTTAAGAAGATGGATGATAAGGCAAAGTCAATGCATACAGTAAAATATTTCCTCCAGGTACAACCTCCCAGGTTTAGTAGAAATTTTCCTGCCAAACACTGGTCCTTTCCCTCTCAACCTAGGGGTAGGCAGAGGAAACCCTAAAGGGACAGGCCACTTAGACAGGGCAACAGCTGCAAAGAGGCAGACAATGGACCTTGGAAGCTCCTAGGCATGTTCTGTGTTGTTGTGAGATGTTCATAAACATCTACTTTATCATTTATAATTTTTAAAATTGGGGCAATTTAATGCATCTTATTCTTGTTTTTAAGTATGTACACTGTGTAGGACGTTGAAGTGAAAATAATTTTAGATTTAGGTAAAAGTCAAGAACAGTCACATATTGGACCAGTGCATCTGTGCTCAGATACATTGTGTTTTTTGGGTCCCAGATATTGACTTGTGATCAGTATGACAAGTCTCCTTCCTCTTGTATGTAGGGAGTTTTTTCTCCATTGTCAACAGTGTCTGTGTTTTTTAAAATATGTGTATGCATTCACTGTGGGAATATGGGATACTGCACAAATAGCTTTGAGGATAGGCTAGTAGTGAACGTGACTCCTGTTGTGTGTAACAGTCATACAGTATAAAGACAGCTGTAAGCATCAGGAGTTTACTTTAAAACCTGTAATATGTTAAGCAGGGCTCTAAGTGTAGTTTGTGTACATGCAGGATGCTTATTGACTTGCTCTATTCATATGAGTAGAATTTTAAGAAGTTATATTAAACCATACAAGTGGGACGCAAATTTGTTCTGTCATTTACCTAAACTTACAGATTGTTGTTAAGCTTGAATTTTTTGTTATTGTTATTGTTTGAGTATGTGCAATACTGATCTGTTTTGTAATTTATATGTTGATTTTTAGATTATTTTGGTTGGTTCTCCAAGCCACAGATTGGAGTTTCTCCATAAAAGTGTCAAAATGGATCCCAATGGGTGGAGTGAGGGTGGAAGCCCTGCTGAAAGTCCAGGAGAACTTGGCGACTCAATGGAGAAAAGCTTGGACAATGATGCTGAAGGTGTGTGGAGCCCAGATATCGAGCAGAGCTTTCAGGAAGCCTTAGCCATCTACCCGCCATGTGGGCGTCGGAAGATTATTTTGTCCGATGAAGGGAAAATGTATGGTAAGTGTAGTGCTCTTCTGCCACTCGGGGGTTTTTATTTTTTGTGGTTATAACACCACAAAGAACAGAGGACAGAATGCTGAAATGGTTGTGGTAAAACACTGTAGTAAAAGCTGTGATGCCTTTTCATGAAGAACTGTCAATTTTTTTTTTTTTTTTGTGGCTAGACTTGCAGATGTTAAGTTGGAATCTTTAGATCTAAATGCCATTTGGCATTTTTTCTCTGATCCACGTAGCTGCTGAATATGTGTGCCATTGCACAGTTATAGAATAATAATCTTTTAAAAGAAGGGAGACTGTCAATAGTGGTGTTTATCTGTAGATTCTTTATATTACAGTCATTGGAAGCAGATGAATTGTTTGTGAGTTCAATGTCCTCCACAGAGGTTATTTTTGTGCAAGGATGACTAGGAAATGCAGCTGTACAGAAAATGGGGTTAATTTTGTTATATGAACAATTTTTAAAAGACCATGCTGTTTACTTTAAAGACCATGGGACTGGCACTAGAGCATTTTTTCCTGTACCAAGTATCATGTCTCTTCCAGCTGTGGAAAAAGCTGAGGGTGGAGGTTTCACTGCGGGAAATAAGCAAACTAAAATCTTTGAAGGAGTCAATACTGAGTCACTCCCCTGCCTAACAGAGTGCTTACTATGGAGGATGAACTGTGACAGGATGAGCATGGAGGCAAAGGCAATAAAGGAGAGGAGTAAAACATGGCTAACTGGGCAGTGACAGAGGCATCTGATGGAGATGATTGGATGATGGCAGTGCCTGGGCATCCATTATCTTTTGTTGAAAAGGGGACATATAGTTATGGGCTTCTGCTTGTGTCAAGAGGTCATTAGAGGCAGGATGGGGAAAACTTTGTGTAAACAGGGTTATCCATAGTGGTTTTTATTAGGTGATGTGAGATTTGTAGTAATCTTTGTTATTGGGTTAGGAAAAGAAAGGAGAAGAGGTCTTGGAAAGGTGCAAAAGTAAGAGAATGAAGTGATGTTTATAGGAGACCAAACTGCTGAAGCCTTTGGAGAAGCTGCTAGATGTTGCTTAATGTTTTTGTGAACTGAGAGCCAGTACAGAATTTATTAACCTATTTGCACTCTTGATACAGTACTAAGTGATACAGAGGTGATGGGAATTGTGGATATTTGATGAGAGGAAGGGGCTGCTAAGAATTGATTTTGGTACTCTGGTTTTATCTGACCATGGAGTCAAGCATGCCACTTTGGTGCATAAACAAGCTGAAGGGGAAATGGGAAAACAAAACTGAAGTTGCACCTTGGTGTAACAGTGAAGAAAAACTCAAAGATTGTCATGGTTTTCACTTTAATTTTGGAAGCATTTGGGCCAAAAAGAGGATAGGGAGTTAAGTAAGGAGGTACAGAGTAGAGTGTAAGTACTTCTAAAACTCCATTGAGGTAGACAGAATAATTTTAAAAATCATAGGGCGAAATCAAAATACAAGTAATTTTTGTAAGCATGAAAAATGTGAGATGGAATTGCTCAGCATATTGGAGGTCCAGCTTTAACATGAAAGCGCTTGAAGCAAATTTATCAGCTTTTCAATCAAAACAGGGCACTTTGTTTTTCATGGTGTTTTTTTTTAATGTTTAAACTGTAAACTGCATAGTGAGATGTTAAATGACTGATCAAGAGCATCTGTTTGGAGTCTCTCTTCTGCTTGGCCTTCACTATGGAGGAAGGTGGATCCTGCCTCTGAGTGGTGTAAAATACAGTGGACCTTCTTAAAGACATCAGCTTATAGACCTTGTAAGGGGAAGTCGTCGTAGCAGGTGGTGTTAGCTTCATCAATACAATCAAGGTCTAAGTTATAAGTGGTACTTGTGTCCTCACTTAAAAAATGTTCCATAGCTTACTGGTGCCTAAGAAATTGCCAAGGAATTGTTCATTTACAGAGGTAGTATATCTTTTTGTGCCCGGAATTCTCTTGTCAGATGAAACGTCTGACCTTGCTTAACTTCAAGGAGATTTCCAGTGATGCTTTAGTGTTTTTGCCATGTTACTTTAGTAGATGTCCTCTTCAGATACCATTCTGAATAGCTTAATTAAAAGTAAATAGTATTAATGTGTGGGTTTACTGGAAGAATGCTTAAGTTAAGTAGTTGCTTACCCTTTGACTTTATACTTTTGTTGTTAGATTTCTTTAGTGGCAAGTATGCTTGAATTTATTTAGAATGTATTGCATATGTGTGGTTTACAGGGTTAGGTGTTGCTCTCCTGAGGTGCTGTCCTTTTTATTGAACAACTGAAGAGTACTCGTTTGCCTGTTTTGGAAGTAGTTTGAATACAAGTTTGGCATTGTGTGGATTGATGAAAGTAAAAGAAGTTGCTTCAGTGTACTGACCAGAATTTGACTAGTGCCTGAAGATCGCAACCCTTGATGTTCTTCGTGTTTCACTGTTGCAGTCATAACTGTAGGGTGCTCCTGCCGGCAGGCAGCCCGAGGTCGGCCAGAATCCCAAAGTCTGGGTCCGGCGCCGGCTGTATAAGCTAGTATCCTGACGTCAGTACGCCTTGGTACATAGCCCTCAGCCGACGCCATCTTCTCCAGTCTTTCTTGCCGTGCGGTGGAAAGCAGCTCGCAAAACGTTGGTTGGCGATTTTCGAACAGCATTCTTGGTTGTTGTCGGTCCGAAGTTGTTACTTCTCTTCTCAAAGCTAAGTACCCCGTTGGGGAATCTTTTTCTTGTTCCTCCGATGTCAGAAAAAGTTAATAATTGTATAGCGTGTGGGAAACAAATACCTCATAAAGATTTCCACTCTTACTGTCTACCTTGCTTAGGCCCTGACCACGACGCTTCTTGTTGTCGGTTCTGTGCCAGGTTCAACTCTCGTACTATCAAACGCAGGTACGACTGGGCTTTAAATTATTTTGGAGACGCTTCAATTACAGAATGTCGTTGGATACTACCGGAGTTCAAAAGAAGCTCAAAGATAAAGACAGGCCTCCGAGGTCCAAACAGGACTCGTTGCAGCTGGAGCCAGCGTCCGGTTCGGCTGTCGTCAGTGAGGCGCTTTTGCAGCCCCTGTCGTCCGCCACTTCTGAACCGATGGCCGATACGGACTCCCATGGGGAGCCATCAAGGCCCGCTATTTTAACTGCTGCAGGACCTTCGGACGTCGCTCCTTCAGATGGGTCCGGAACCGCTGTGCAGGTACCGGCTTCTGAGGGGTTTTCAGGCCTACTCACATTACTATTTCAAAGGCAAAGGCAAAGACAAAGACTCCTTCTAAGTCTAAAGTTTCAGCTCAAGCTGCTTCTGAATCCACTCCCAAGACACAACAACAATTATTGAGGATGGCTGAAGACTTGCTTACAATGATTAGGGGTTCTCACCCCCCTCCTGAGAAAAGGCCTCGACAGGATGTTACTCTGGATTCTTCTGACCAGGCCTCTGTCTCTCCTGTTTCTTCCTCTGATCAGGACTATTCCTTCCCCCCTTATGAGGATTCGGATGCTGAGGAATCTTTGCCCTCGGCCTCTCCGCCTGAGGATTTTTCTTTTGGGGAAACCTTGCATGAGATGAGGGAACATTTTCATTGGGAAGGACAGGAATATTCTGCTTCCAAAAGAGGCTTAGAGAATTTCTTCTTCTTCCTCAGCATAGGCCTTTAGCTATCCCTCCTGTTTTGGACATTGTGGATGATGCTTTTTCCTGAGGCTAATTTGAATCCTGACTCCATGCCTCCTGCTCCTTCTAAGCCTGATAGATTTTATAGGGTTCCTGACTCTCATTTATTTCTATTTAAAAATCCTTCTGCAGACCCTGAAACTATTTCTCAGGGTTCTAAGGCTGCTAAGGTTGCTACTTCTAAAAATCCTATTCCCTCTGAGAAGGATTCTCGTGCTTTAGACAGGTGGGGCAAAAAGGTATATACTTCTGCTACCCTTTCTGTAAGGGCATTGGATTGCCAGTTTCATATGTTTAAATACCAGCAATTTCTTTTGTCAGTTTTAAAGCAAAAGCTTGCTTCCGTACCTGCTTGTGCAGAGGATAAGGAACGTCAGGATGTTTTGCATGCTACTGAACAGGTTAACAAGCATAGTTTACATTGTGGTTTTGATGCCTTGGATGCTTCCTGCAGGGCTGCTGCCTCTGGTACTGTGATTAGGAGACATGCCTGGCTTCGTGAACAAAGTTTGCCTGAACAGGTTAAGGCTAAATTATTAGATGCCCCTGTTCAACATGATGTTCTTTTTGGTTCTAAGGCTGAGGAAGTTATTAAAAAGATGGAAGAAAAGGCAAAGTCCATGCAGACTGTAAAAGATTTCTTGCAGGTTCAGCCTCCTAGATTTTCCAGGAATTGGCCCACTAAAAATTGGTCCTTTCCCACGTCTGACAGGCCTCAAAGGGGAAGATATAGACGCTCCAGAGGCCGTGGTCAAGGCCAGACCTCGTACAGATCTAGACAATGGACTGCTTCTTCACCTAGAAGGGGAGAAGACAGATCCCAATCTCAAAGGAAACAGACTCAATGACTCTCTCGGTTGGGCTTCAGGACCTCTTTACCTGGACGCCCCTCTCGGAGGAAAACTGTCTCTTTTTTACAGGAATTGGACTCATATTACCCAGGACAAATGGGTATTGCATGTGATTTTAAAAGGTTACAAGTTCCACTTTCACACTTTGCCAAGGACTCACGGTTGGCCAGATCTGCCAAAACTTCAATGGTCAGAGGCCTTAACTCAAGTGGATGCTCTTCTGGCCATGAGAGCCATAGAGCCTGTTCCACTCTTGGAAATGGGAAAAGGATTTTATTCAAGGCTGTTTCTGGTTCCCAGAAAACAAAACTCTTGGAGACCTATTCTGGACCTTTCTGTGTTAAACACCTTTTGGAAATTCCAAAGTTCAAGATGCTCACTTACAACAGTTACTTCCAATGCTCTCTCAGGACGCCTGGATGGTGACATTGGACTTAAAGGAAGCCTATCTGCATATCCCTATCAGACAAGAACGCAGGAAATTCCTCAGGTTCAAGGCAGGTTCGAGGCACTTTCAATTCTCTGTTCTGCCCTTTGGTTTATCTACTGCGCCCAGAGTCTTCACCAAGTGCCTGGCACCAGTAGTGGCTTACTGCAGATACCCCTATTTGGACGACTGCCTTATTCAGGCAGACAGCAAAGATCTTCTACTTCAACACCTAGACTTCGTTCAACGTCTTCTCCTCTTACTGGGATTCTCAGTGAACATAAAAAAGTCACATTTAATCCCTTCTCAACAAATGGTATTCTTGGGAGCCCTTTAAACACAACCTTACAAAGGGCCTACCTCACTCCAGAAAAACAAACTCAGCTGGCTTCTACTTTCAACACCTTGGCAACTCTATCTCAGCTCACTGCAAGGAAATTCCTGCAGGCTCTGGGCTACATGGCTTCCTGCATTCTGTTGATTCCAAACGCAAGGCTTCACATGAGAAAGCTTCAATGGTATCTGAAAAGTGTATGGTCACAGCATTATCACGATCTGGATATTCTGATTCCTCTGATCCCCTGCCTCCAGAAGGAATTCCTCTGGTGGTCAAGGGCATGCATTTTAAACGAAGGAAAACCTTTTCGTCTCCCTCAACCTACTCAAATCCTAACCACGGACGCCTCGGATTATGCTTGGGGAGCACATTTTCTAGACAATTGCCAGCAAGGAACCTGGACAAAGGACCATCTTCACTGGCACATCAATCTGAAGGAGATGTTGGCAGTTCAAAATGCCCTTTTGGCCTTCAAGCACCTTTTACAACCAGGGCCTCTGCTAATTCACAGACAACACCACGGTCATGTGGTACATCAACAAGCAGGGGGGATCTCATTCTTACCCCCTTTGCAGACTGGCTATGAGTTTATGGGACACGGCTCTAAATTTGAATCTGCATCTCCAGGCTCAATTCATTCCGGGGAAACAAAATCTTTTAGCAGACAGCCTGAGCAGAAACATTTCAGATCCTTACGAATGGATGCTAGACACCAACTTGTTCAAAAGGATTACTGCAGTTTGGGGATGTCCCCAGATAGATCTGTTCGCATCCCATCTCAATCATCAGCTGCCTCGCTTTTGCACCAGGTCCTTCCACAAAACAGCATGGAGAGTGGATGCCCTGTCTTTCAGTTGGAAAAGTCTGTCTGCATATGCCTTCCCTCCTCTTCCTCTACTGCCTCGGGTACTACTGAAGATAAAGCAGGACAAGCCCAAGTTCCTCATCTTGATTGCTCCAAATTGGCCTCGACAGTTTTGGTATCCGACTCTAAAACTCCTGTTCTCGGGGCCTCCTTGGATTCTTCCACTGAACCCTTCGCTTCTGTCCCAGCATCAGGGTCAGTTGCTACATTCCAACCTCAAGACCCTTTGCTTGGCAGCTTGGCTCTTCAAAGGAATTTGATTGCCTCTAGTCTTCCCAAGCAAGTTTTGGATGTTCTTTTGGAAGCTAGATGGCCTAGCACTAGGAAATCTTATGCCTCTAAATGGAAGAGGTTTTCTATTTGGATGCAGGACCGAGGTTCTGATCCTCAGGTTCCTGATCTAATCTCCTCTATTTTGCTTTACCTTTCGGAGCTTTTGTCTAAGGGACTTTCATTTTCTTCCATTAAGATTCATGCTTCTGCTATCTCTGCGCATTTCAGTTCTGATCCTCCTGTTTTTTCACATCCTTTGGTGAAGCAGTTTTGAGGGCTAAGAATTTGCGACCTCCAAGGACCCCTCCGTCCCTGCCTGGGATCTTAATTATGTTTTAGAAAAACTTACTTTGCCTCCTTTTGAGCCTGCTGCATCTTCAGATATTAAGTTTCTATCTTGGAAGACTGTTCTTTTGTTAGCTTTGACCTCTGCCAGAAGGGTCTCAGAGTTGCAAGCTCTTATGGCTGTGGAACCTTACCTTATTTTCCATCAGGACAGAGTATCCTTGAGGACCAATCCTACTTTCATGCCTAAGGTGATTTCAAAGTGGCCTTGAATCAGACAATTCACCTTCCTACTTTCTTTCCAAATCCTCAAAATAAAGGGGAGAGGATTTTGCATTCATTGGATGTGCACAGGCAGTTAAGATTTTACTTGGACAAGACTAAAGATTTCAGAAAGTCTAACCAACTGTTTGTTTCCTTTGCCTCCAGTTCACTTGGAAAACCTATTTCTAAACAAACCATTTCCAAATTGATTGCTTATGGGATCAGATTTTGTTACACTCATCATGGTAAACAGTTTCCTGGAACCATTAGAAGTCATTCTACTAGAGCAGCTGCTACTTCTACAGCTTTTCTCAGAGGAGTACCTACCAAGGATATCTTGGAAGCTGCCACTTGGAGTTCAGTGCATACTTTTTCCAAGCACTACAATCTCCCTTTGTTTTCTAAGTCTAGGGCAGGCTTTGCCTCTGCTGTCTTGCAGGGTATTCTTGCCTCACCTTCTTCTATCTAAAACCTCCTCCCTCTCTACACTGCTTTGGGATTCCACCCTACAGTTATGACTGCAACAGTGAAACACGAAGAACATAGTACAGTTGTGTACACCTACCATAAATGTAGATGTTCGAGTGTCTTCACTGTTGCAGTCGGGGTTTCCCTCCCTCCTATCCCCTCTTTTCCTTTTTGTGGTGTATTTGTGTTTCCTTTGTTGGATTTATTTTTTGATTTATTGGAGGTATTCTGACATCTAGGGCAAGAAAGGCTGGAGAAGATGGCGTCGGCTGAGGGCTATGTACCAAGGCGTACTGACGTCAGGATACTAGCTTATACAGCCGACGCCGGACCCAGACTTTGGGATTCTGGCCGACCTCGGGCTGCCTGCCGGCAGGAGCACCCTACAGTTATGACTGCAACAGTGAAGACACTCGAACATCTACATTTATGGTAGGTGTACACAACTGTACTTTGCTATGACTGCTAAACTGACATTTTTTTTCATGCAGCGTCTTGAGTTAGTCTGATGTTTACAGGTCTCAAAATGTCTACTGTTGGGGTTTACTGCTATTAGATAAAGGAAAGTACTTTGCATAGCATTTGTAGGGCAGTAATTTAGGTTTCCAAGTTACGTGTCAAGGAATGTGTGACTATAATTTGCTGTTATTTTAAATTTGGTAATGGGTTATGTGGGTTTGGTCAGCTGACCCCTTCCAGCTATGACCTGAAGGGATAATGCACCATGCATCATAGAGTAACAAAAATGCGTATCAAAAGAAAATACACACAGAAAACGGTAGCATAGATCAACAGTATTCACAGTATTGCAGGCTATGTGAAAATATGTATAGTATTTACAGGGTGGATTTCTCTTAGCAGAGTGATAGCTACAACCAAGTCTTTATGCCTACAGCAACTTCTCCAGTGTTGTGGAAGCAGTTACAGTCTGCTTCTTCTAGCAGATGTTTCTTCAGTTTGGTCTTGAAGCCATCCAGTGTTATTTGAGAGTATATTTCATTGGGTAGTTGATACCATGTTGCTGACTGAGTTTAGTGACCACCTTTTCCCTTGTGGTAGTGCCAAAGTTTGGTCTCATCAAAGTAATGCCATCATCCTGACCTCCTAAGGATGGTTCTCTTATGTGTAAGTTTGATTGGGGGGGGGGCATTGATCCAGCATGATAATTGTGAACAACTGAGTGCTAAGTAGCTCGGCTAGTAACCACTAACCAGTGAAATCTCTGATTGAAAGAGATCACTGTGGTATGTTTGCTTCTTGGCTAGAAATGGAACAAAAAAGATGTATTAGAGCATGTAATATATAAAATGATGATACTATGTTTCAGCTTGTCTGATATAGCAGTACATTTGGGGAGTAATAACTTGTACATGTTGTAGTTTCAAGAAGCTCTTTCGTTGTACCATGGAAAAAAGAGGACGTTATTGTATGGGTCACTGTTGCAGTAGCCTTCACATTTAAGAGTTATGTAGTAGAAGGTCCAACTTCTTTAACATTCTTCCTCAGAGTTGGTGGATGCCCCACATCTTTGCTATAAATGGGGTGCACATCCCTACAGTCTTTATTTTTTTTTTTACTTGCTGCAGGCTGTAACAGTATTGCTGCATCCATTGCTCTGTCAGCTTAACCTGGCATCCAGAGTGGGCAGATAAGTATCCTGCTATGACCAATCTTTTTGCACTTTGTGTGCATTCTTCTTATGCTTAGGGTACCAGGGGTACTAGATATCAGTGATTACCAAACAAAATAATTGCAGTACCTTTGGAAAGCAAATTCCACACAATGATTTTCACAGTCATTAATTGACCTTTCTGCGGAGGGACACAAAGTCATGTCCCCCCCCCACTGCACCCTTTTCAGCAGGAAACTATAAAGCAGCGAACCAAATCTGTCCAACACTATATCAGCAAGAAAAAACTGGGTGCTTTGTCCAGGACTGCTATGACGTCTGCCAAATCTTCCATGGATTCCACTTGGAAAAACTCTAGGTAGTCTAGAAGTACCCTAGAGAGAGAGAGAATAATGGCAGGCCAGTGACATTCAGAGTACCAAGGTATCCCCAACGTTTGGGCAGGGTATCAGGTCGGGTGAGATGCTTCTGTAGCTCCCTGATGTCACCACCTTTTTTTACTGAGACATCTGGTATTCTCCCTTAGGAGTACACCACTCATTTGGATGACAGTACATCCTCTGCAGCCTAAATTATTCCTTCTTTGGTGATGACTTTATGGTAATGTTGGTAACATCATGAGTCAAGATACAATTTGATAAAACTATACTCTTTGCACTAAACTTGGTTTGTAGGATAATGCAGGTCTACACAATACTGTAGCCATGTTCTTGATCTACTAGATATTTTCAGTCTTCTGGCTGTTTATCCTGCCTGCAACTTCACAGCATTCTAGTAGTAGTGAAAGTGTAGTGAAAGTGCATTACTTTACTTAACCGTCTGCACTATTTGAAGCTAATGAAATGTGGATTTCACTTTGTAATTTTGAGAAATGCAGCTGATATGTTTTGTGGGGGGGCATTTAAATTGTCATGTGTAAATCTGTTTGCCAATGTGGCTATGATCCATATTTTTTTCTGTCAGGGTCTCCTTTTTAATGTTGTGCTAGTCTCATACTGAGGCCATGGTCTCCTTTTTTATGTTGTGCTGGTCTCATACTGAGGCCATGGTACTGATGTTTTTCATATTTCACTGTTGCAGTCATCACACTTGGGTTGTCTGCCTGCAGGTAGACCTCAGTCAGCTCAAATACCAGAGTCTTGGGATTTCTGTGTTGGATGCTGTCGCTTCTTCCATGACATCAGGTCGTCAGGGGTATAAAACATGCAGCCGACGCCATTACATCACCTTTTCTTGCCGAGCGGAGCCCAAAGCAGAAGCAGTTCGCAAGTTCTGGTCGGCCGCTTCCTGAAATTTTCGTTTTTCGAGTTTCAGACCTGAAGTCTTCTAAAAGCTAAGTACCCCGTTGGGGATCTTTTTTTCTTGCTCTAACCGAAGTCAGAAAAAATTAATAATTGTCTTACCTGTGGAAAGCAAATACCTCAGAGATTTTCATTCTTAGTGCATCACCTGTTTAGGGCCAGACTACGACGTTCCTCGCTGTCAGATGTTCTTTGTGTTTCACTGTTGCAGTCATTACATTTGGGTAATCTGCTTGCAGGTTGCCCTTAGTCGGCCTGATTAACAAAGTCTTGGGTCCTGCGTCAGTTGCTGTCCCTTCTTCCATGACGGCAGGTCGTCAGGGGTATAAAACATGCAGCCGACGCCATTACAGTTGGCTGACTCCTGAAATTTTGGTTTTCGAGTTTTAGAACCAAAGTCTTCAACTTAAAGCTAAGTACCCCGTTGGGGAAACTTTTAGTTGCTCCTTACCGATGTCAGTAAAAGTTAATAATTGCATTACTTGTGGAAAGCAAATACCTCATAAAGATTTTCATTTGTACTGTATTCCTTGCCTAGGCCCTGACCACGACGTACCTTGCTGTCTGTTTTGTGCTTTATTTGATCAGCGCACATCTGTCGTCGGTATATTTTTGCCTCTAAATATTTCGGTGCTCGGTTTAATTATCCAGAAATGTCGTCTGTTAGCTATCCGACTACTGGGATTCTGAAAAAAACACAAAGATAAAGACAGAGACAGGCCGCCGAGGTCCAAAACTGCTGACGACGCTTCTCCTAAGCCAGTCGCCAGTTAACCGGTACTCATTGAGGTGCTTTCGCAGCCCCTGATACCTGCTACTTGATTTGCAGGCCTCTACTGAGACAATTCGGAGTCTGGTATGCCGCGAGATACTTCAGCTATGGAACCCGCGGATGTCTCTACCTTCGATGGGTCTGGAAGCCACTGTGCAGGCACTGGCTTCTGAGGGTGTATTCAGGCCTATGGACTTGCATATTAAATCGATGCTTCCATCATTACTAAAGCCAATATCTCGATCCATGTCTAAAAAACTGATGCCCAGGCCACATGCTTAGTCCCCTATGCCTAAAAAACAAATGATAAAAAATGGCTGAAGATGTAATAACTCTAATCAGGGGTAGTCCCCCCCCCCCCCCAAGAGGCCTAGGGCTGAGCTTGATTATGAATCTTCTGATCAGGATTCTGTTTCTTCTGATGACCTGGATTTGTCTTTACCTACTTATGAGGATTCTGATGCAGAGGATTCTGTTCCCTCTGCTTCCCTTCCTGAGGATTTTTCTTTTGGGGAAAACTTACATACTTTAAGGGAGCATTTTCACTGGGAAAGCCAGGAATTTTCTGATTCAAAAAGGAGGCTTAGGGATTTCTTTCTTCTACCTCAGCATAGGCCTTTGGCTATTCCTCCTGTACTAGACATTGTTGATGATGTTTTCTCGGAATCCAGTTTGGCCCCTGATTCCCTGCCTCCTGCTCCTAGTAAACCTGACAGATACTACAGGGTTCCTGAGTCCCACAAGTTAATTTTCAAAAATCCTATTGCAGATCCAGAGACTGTTTCTCAGGGGCCCAAGGGCATTAAGGCTTCAACTGCTAAAAATCCTACCAATTCTGATAGAGACTCCAGGGCACTGGATAGATGGGGTGAAAATGTTTATACTTCAGCAGCCTTGGCAATCAGATCTTTAAACTGCCAATTTCATATGTTAAAATATCAGCAACATGTCATTGGACTGCTTAAATAGAAAATGATGATTCCTGACTGTGTGGAAAAATAAAGATTTACAGGACTTAATGCATTCTGCTGAACAAGTTGGAAAACATACTTTGCAATGTGGTTTTGATTCTTTAGAGGCCTCTTGCAGGGCTGCTGTTACCGGGTCTGTGCTTAGAAGGCATACAACACCAAATGGGTGGCCGGATCTGCCCCCAAATCAGTGGGCAAAGGTTCAAAAACAAGTACTTTCTCACCTAAGCATGGGGGCTAGTCAACTGGTACCAGAAGAGGAAAAGGGACAAGGTTTCTACTCCAGACTTTTCCTGGTACCCAGAAAAGACAAATCATGGCATCCAATCCTGGACGTGTCTACTCTAAACACCTTTCTGGAGATTCCAAAATTCAAGATGCTGACTCTTCACCAATTACTTCCTATGCTAGGCAAAGACGCCTGGTTGGCAACACTAGATTTAAAAGAAGCATACCTGCACATCCCACTCAGGGAATCTTGCAGAAGATACCTACGCTTTAAAGCAGGCTACACGCATTATCAGTTCTCTGCACTGCCCTTTGGCTTGTCTACTGTGCCCAGGGTATTCACAAAGTGCCTGGCTTCAGTTATTGCATTTTGCAGGCAAAGAAGTATTCAAATATACCCATACCTGGACTATTGTCTAATTCAGGCAGAAAGTCAGGGCACACTTTTGAATCATCTGGCATTTGTAAAAAGGGTTCTAACTTCTAACTTGGCTGAGGTACACCATAAACGAAAAGAAGTCACAACTGGTACCCTGTCAACAAATTAAATTCCTGGGAGCAAGCTTGAATACAACTTCCCAGATAGCTTACCTCTTACCTCATGCCAGAAAAGCAAATTCATTTGATAACCTATTTCAAACAAGTGGCCACAAAAACCCTGCTATCTGTAAGACATACCGCAAGCCTTGGGGATGTTCATCGTGCATACAGCTACAGTCGTAACAGTTGGGTTCTCCTGCCGTCAGGCGGGTCCTTGGTCGGCCGAATTCCAAAGTCTAGGTCCGGCGTCGGTTGTCGTCGCTTCTTCCCTGACGTCAGTGTGACAGGGGTATAAAGGAACCAGCTGACGCCATTTTCTCCAGTCTTTCTTGCCGCGCGGTGCCCGAAGCAGAAGCAGTTCGCAAGTGCCGGTTGGCCAGCTCCTGAGATTACGAAAATTTGGAAACCGAAGTCTTCTTAAAAGCTAAGTACCCCATTGGGGAAACTTTTCTTGCCTCAGACCGATGTCAGGCAAAGTTAATAATTGCATTTCTTGTGGGAAGCAAATACTGCATAAGGATTTCCATTCCCTCTGTATACCTTGTTTAGGCCCAGACCACGACGTCTCGGTCTATCGCTTTTGTGCTACATTCAACAAACGCACTATTAAGTGTCGGGCGGAGTTCGCCCAGCATTATTTTGGGAAAGCATTTAACTATACTATGTCGTCGGATACTCCGACTCCGGTTATGTCTAAAAAAAACGCAAAGACAAGGACCGACACACGAGATCCACGGCCTCTGCTGACACCACGCCAAAGCCGACTACACGTGGTCCGGTTCTCAGCGAGGCGCCTACGCAGCCCCTGACTACCGACGACACTTCTTTGGCGGTGTCTCCTGTGCCCGAGGTCGCAGGCTCCTCGGCCCACACCCCGACTACAGATACCGAAGCCACTCTTGGCGTTGAAACTCAGAATGTGGACAGGTCCACCTCCACTCAAGGTGTCTTCAGACCATCCTCTTCTTTCTCCATCAAGGCTTTCACAAAGTCTAAAGCAACCATGCACTCTAAGAGACCAGCTACACAGGGCCCATCTCCAGGCCCCATGCCTAAGAAACAGATGCTTAAAATGGCTGAGGATTTAATTACTCTTATCAGAGGTTCTCAGCCCCCACCAGACAAAAGGCCCAGAGTGGAAGAAGATTCCCCCTCCTCTGATCAGGGCTCCATTATTTCAGAGCACTCTGATGATCAGGAACATTCTTACTCCCCTTTTGAAGACGCTGATGCGGAGGAGTCCATCCCTTCTCCCCCCCAGAGGATTACTCATTTGGGGAAACTTTGCATACCTTAAGGGAACACTTCCACTGAGAAGGCCAAGATTATTCTGATTCCAAGAAAAGGCTCAGGGAATTTCTCTTGCTACCTCAGCACAGGCATCTGGCTATACCTCCTGTCTTGGACATCCTAGATGATGTTTACTCGGAGGCCTGCCTTAACCCGGACTCTCTACCTCCAGCTCCAGTTAAGCCTGACAGGTACTACAGGGTTCCTGACTCACACCAATTTCTATACAAAAGCCATGCTGCTGATCCAGAAACCATCTCACAGGGCCCCAAGGGAGTTAAGGCCTCCATTGCTAAAAATCCATTACCTTCCGAGAGAGACACCAGATCCTTAGAAAGGTGGGGAAAAAAGGTATATACCTCTGCTACCTTATCCATGAGGGCCTTAAACTGTCAGTTTCATATGCTAAAATACCAACAGTTTTTGTTATCACAATTGAAAAGTAAAATGTCACAACCTGAACAACTAGACTTGAAGGATTTGCAGGATTTGATGCATAGTGCAGAACTAGTGGGTAAGCATACCTTACAATGTGGTTTTGATGCTCTAGAGGCCTCATGTAGAGCTGCTGTTACAGGATCAGTCATATGTAGGCATGCCTGGCTCAAGGAACAAGCCTTACCTGATCATGTCAAAGCTAAATTACTAGACGCCCCTCTTCAAAAGGATGTACTATTTGGTGCTAATGCTGAGGAGGTGTTAAGGAAAATGGAGGAAAAGGCTAAATCAATGCAAACTGTGAAAGAATTTCTACAGGTACAACCCCGTTTTAGTAGAAATTGGCCTTCCAAAAACTGATCCTTTCCTGCTTCGGACAGACCCCAAAGAGGCAGATACAGGCGCCCGAGGGGCAGAGGACAATCCCAAGGATCGTTTAGAGGCAGACAATGGCAAGCTCCTACACAAAGAGGTGGTGAGGATAACTCGCAATCTTTCAGAAAGCAAACCCAATGACTTTCCCCTTTGCATGCCAATCAAGTCTGAAATGGCAGCCCCCTTAGGAGGAAAGCTGGCATTATTTTCAAAAAGTTGGCATATTGTCACAAAGGACAAATCGATCCTGGACATTATAAACAGAGGCTACAAATTCCATTTTTACACCCTTCCAAAAATGAGAGGCATGCCAAACCTGCCACACAATCAAAGGGCAGAGGCACAAAGGCAAATTACAGATCTCATAAACATGAAAGCTATTCAAGAGGTACCTACGCACGAACAAGGTCAAGGTTTTTATTCCAAGCTATTTCTGGTGCCAAGGAAGGGAAAAGATTGGAGACCTATTTTGGACCTATCCATCCTAAACACATTTCTACTGCCAAAATTCAAGATGCTCACCCTACAGCAACTTCTTCCCATGCTGGGCAAGGAGTCTTGGCTGGTAACATTGGACCTCAAGGAGGCATACCTGCATGTCCCAGTCAGACAAAATTGCAGAAAGTACCTCAGATTTCTTGCAGGTTCAACCCATTATCAATTATCTGCATTGCCCTTTGGCTTATCTACTGCGCCCAGAGTATTCACGAAATGCCTGGCATCAGTAATTGCCTACTGCAGACTTCAAGGGATACAAATATACCCCTATTTGGATGACTGCCTGATCCAAGCGGACAGCAAGCACATTCTTCTGAAACATCTGGCTTATGTAATAATGTTGTTGAACTCTCTGGGATACACAGTCAACAAAAAGAAATCAAGGCTAATACCCTCTCGGAAGATAATTTTCCTGGGTGCCAATTTGGACACCCAGATGGCCTACCTCACGCCCAGAGAAGCAGGGTCAACTAATTCAATACTTCAGAACACTAGCAAATTGCATCAGGCTGACTGCAAGGAAAATCCTGCAGGCTCTGGGATTCATGGCATCTTGCATCTTGCTAATCCCATGTGCAAAGCTGCATATGAGGAAACTACAATGGTACCTGAAAAACATATGGTCTCAACACAGCCACAGTTTGGAAACAATAACACCACTAATTCCATGTCTGCAAAAGGAATTTCTGTGGTGGGCTCAAGCATGTCAAACAAACACAGGTCTTCCATTCAGCAAGCCTCAAGCAAATCAAGTCATTACAACAGACGCCTCGGACTACGCCTGGGGGGCGCACATGACAGATCGGTGCATTCAGGGCAAATGGTCATTAAAAGAAAAGCACTTTCACATCAATCAAAAAGAAATGCTAGCAGTAATAAATGCTATTATAGCTTTCAAGGACCTTCTACAACCAGGTCAACTATTGATAAGAACAGACAACACCACAGTTATGTTGTACATAAACAAACAGGGAGGGACACATTCTTACCCCCTATGCAGACTGGCCATGTCACTTTGGAACATGGCCGTGGACTTACAAATGGAACTACAAGCACAGTACTTGCCAGGCAAGGAAAACACGCTGGCAGACAACCTAAGCAGGAATATGACAGATCCACACGAATGGAAATTGCATCCAAAAGTTTTTACAGAGATAATCCAAGAATGGGGAAGGCCAGACATAGATCTCTTTGCATCCCTCAAAAATCATCAATTGACAAAATTCTGCTCAAGGATCTTCCATCCAAAGGCCTGGAGAGTGGACGCTCTCTCTTTCAGTTGGACATCAATGACAGTTTATGCCTTCCCACCTCTTCCTCTGCTGCCCAAAGTTCTATTGAAGACCAGAGCAGACAAACCAAAGATGATTCTCATTGCTCCGGACTGGCTAAGGCAACACTGGTACCCACTCCTGAGGAGCCTGACACATTCACCACCATGGACCCTGCCTCTAATGCCTCTTCTTCTGACTCAGCACAGCTTCAAAACTCTTCACAGCCAGCTAAAAACACTCAATCTGGCCGCATGGAAGATTCCTTAGCTTCACAACAGGCCCTACTCTCCAAGGAGGTGCAGGATGTCATTTTGGAGGCCAGAAGGCCATCAACTAGAAAAGCTTACTCCGCAAAATGGAAACGTTTTTGTGTCTGGAATGAGAAAAATGGCCAGAACCCTGGAAAACTGAATTTACCTCAAATACTACAATATTTGGCTGAACTGCTAAACAATGGACTTTCATTCTCCTCCATCAAAATCCATGCCTCAGCCATTTCTGCAGAATACAACACTGATCCACCTTTATTCTCTCACCCTCTCTTAAGACAGTTCCTCAGAGGGGCTAAGAGTTTAAGACCTCCAAGGAAACAACCAATACCTGCTTGGGATCTTAATTTCATTCTGGAAAAACTGACCTTGCCTCCCTTTGAGCCAGCTGCCTCGTCAGATTTGTAATATTTGTCCTGGAAAACAACTTTCCTTCTGGCTATCACCTCAGCTCGTAGAGTTTCAGAACTACAGGCTCTCATGGCTGTACAGCCTTTTATAATCTTCCATCAGGACATAGTTTCCTTACGAACCAACCCGTCCTTTATGCCTAAAGTGGTATCCAGGGTAGCTTTAAATCAGGCCATACATTTACCTACTTTTTATCCTAATCCTCAAAACAAAGGGGAGAGATTACTACATTCCTTGGACATCCACAGACAACTGTGTTATTATTTGGACAGAACAAAGCCTTTCAGAAAATCAGAACAGATCTTTGTGGCCTATGCGGTAGGAGCTCAAGGAAAGCCAATTTCCAAACAGACAATCTCAAAATGGATAGCCCACTGCATACGTTTTTGCTATTCCTTCCATGGCAAAACTGTACCTACAGGCATTAGAACTCATTCCACCAGGGCCACAGCCACCTCTGCAGCCTTCCTCAGAGGAGTTCCTACCAAGGATATTTTGGAAGCAGCCACTTGGAGTTCTGTGCATACCTTCTCCAAGCACTACAACCTACCATTATACTCCAAATCTAGAGCAGGCTTTGCCACTGCAGTCTTGCAGGGCATTTTGGCTCCTCCAAGTTCCACCTAGTGCCTACCACCCCTTTCTTAGCTTTGGGATTCTACCCATCTGTTATGACTGCAGCTGTATGCACGATGAACATAGTACAGTTTTGTACCTACCATAAATGTAGATGTTCGAGTGCTAATACAGCTGCAGTCCAGGTTTCCCTCCTTCCTTCCCCTCTTGGGACAGGCCTATAGGCTGACACATCCTCATACAACTTGATTGGGGTATTAATTTATGATGTATTTGCTTGCAACTACTGTATTTTGATTATATTGCACTGCATTATTACACAAATGTATGTATTGCCTTCCTTCTGGGGGCACCTGACATCTGGGGCAAGAAAAACTGAAAAAAATGGCGTCGGCTGGTTCCTTTATACCCCTGTCATACTGACGTCAGGGAAGAAGCGACGACAACCGACGCCGGACCTAGACTTTGGAATTCGGCCGACCGAGGACCCGCCTGACGGCGGGAGAACCCATCTGTTATGACTGCAGCTGTATTAGCACTCGAACATCTACATTTATGGTAGGTACAAAACTGTACTTTCATGGCCTCCTGCATTCTTCTAATTCCATATGCAAGATTGCATATGAGGAAACTACAGTGGTATCTAAAAAGCCTATGGAGTCAACATTCTCACAGCCTAGAAACAATGATTCTTATCATATCTTGTCTACGCCTAGAGTTCCTCTGGTGGGCAGAGGCCTGCCACCAAAACAAGGGACTACCATTCACACTACCCCCTGCCGCCCAAACCCTAACAACAGATACATCAGACTATGCATGGGGGGGCTCACCTGGCAGGGAAGTGCATTCAGGGCAAATGGAACCCAAGTCAAATGCACCTACATATCAATCAAAAAGAAATGTTAGCTGTACAAAATGCTCTGACAGCCTTCAGGGACTACATTCTTCCAGGACAACTAATGGTAAAGATGGACAACACCACGGCTATGTGGTACATAAACAAGCAGGGGGGTACACTTTCCTACCCCCTCTGCAGACTAGCCATAGAATTGTGGAACACAGTCTTGAGCTACCAAGTGCACTTACAAGCTCAATTCCTGCCAGGAAAATGAAATACACTGGCAGACTGACTAAGCAGAAACCTCATGGACCCACACGAGTGGAAACTGGAACAAAGGATGTTCATCGTGTTACACTGCTGCAGTCATCACACTTGGGTTATCCTGCTGTCAGGCGGTCCCGCAGTCGGCCAGAATTTCAAAGTCTTGGTCTGGCGTTGGTTGCTGTCTCTTTTCTTCCCTGACGTCAGTGCACCAGGGGTATATAATATGCATCTGACGCCATTTTATTCAGTCATTCTTGCCGCGCGGTGCCCGAAGCAGAAGCAGTTCGCAAGTGCCGGTCGGCCGACTCCTGAGATTTTCGAAGTCGAATTTCAGATCCGAAGTCTTCAATAAAGCTAAGTACTCCGTTGTAGAAACCTTTTTCTTGCATCAGACCGATGTCAGAAAAAGTTAATAATTGTATTTCTTGTGGGAAGCAAATACCTCATAAGGACTTCCACTCTTACTGTATTCCATGCCTAGGCCCTGATCACGACGTCAATAGCTGTTGGTTTTGTGCTAGATTTAACAAACTCACTATAAAAAGACGTTTTGATTTTGCTTTGCACTACTTTGGCTGAAGGTTCAATTATACTATGCCATTGGATCAGCCGACGACCTCAATACCGAAAAAACACAAAGACAAGGATAAAGACAGGTATCCGAGGTCCAAAACCGACGACAAAACCTCTTCTAGGCCAGTTGCCAGTTTGCCGGTTCTCAGTGAGGCGCTTTCGCAGCCCCTGACACCCGCTACCTCAGAGCCACAGGCCGCTTCCGACTCCCACGTGGAGACATCTAGGCCTCTGGAAACTCAAGGTATTGGGCCTACGGAAACTAATCCCTCAGATGGGTCCGGAGCTGCTGAGCAGGCATCGGCTTTTGAGGGTGTTCTCAGACCTTCACAACTTACCATTAAAACAACAGCTAAGACAAAGGTACCATTAAAGACAAAGAAACAAGTACAGCATTCTCCTGGACAGTCCTCCATGCCTAAGAAACAGATGCTTAAAATGGCCGAAGACCTCATTACTCTAATCAGGGGTTCCCACCCCCCTCCTGAGGAAAAGGCCTAGGCAGGATACAGACTATGACTCCTCTGATCAGGTTTCCATTTCCTCCGATTCCTCTTCAGACCAGGGTACTCTCTACCCCCTATGAGGACTCTGATGCTGAAGAATCTATCCCTTCAGCCTCTCCTCCTGAGGATTATTCTTTTGGGGAAACTTTACATACCATGAAGGAGCATTTCCATTGGGAAAGTCAGGATTACTCAGAATCAAAGAAAAGGCTCAGGGATTTCCTCTTATTGCCACAGCACAGGCCCCTGGCTATTCCGCCTGTGCTAGACATTGTGGATGATGTGTTCTCTGAATCCAGCTTATCTCCTGACTCTTTGCCCCCTGCTCCAGCCAAGCCAGATAGGTATTATAGAGTCCCCGACTCTCACAAGTTTCTTTACAAAAACCCTTCTGCTGATCCAGAAACTATTTCCCAGGGACCAAAAGGGGTTAAGGCTTCCATTGCAAAAAATCCAGTACCCTCTGACAGAGATTCCACAGCTTTGGATAGATAGGGGAAGAAAGTATACACGTCTGCAACTTTAGCAGTAAGAGCTTTAAATTGCCAGTTTCACATGCTTAAGTACCAACAATATTTAATGGCTCAGTTAAAACAGAAAACGCTTGCAAGCTCAGAAGCTCCTGATTGTAAGGAAATGCAGGATTTATTGCATGTAGTTGAACAGGTGGGAAAACATACTCTGGAATGTGGTTTTGATTCTTTAGAGGCCTCTTGTAGAGCCGCAGTTACAGGTTGGTTAAAAGAACAGAGTTTACCTGATCATGTTAAGGCAAAATTATTGGATGCTCCTTTACAGCATGATACCTTGTTTGGTGTTAAGGCAGAAGAGGTGTTAAAGAAAATGGAGGATAAAGCTAAATCTATGCAAACAGTCAAGGATTTCTTACAGGTACAGCCACCTCGGTTTAGTAGAAAATTGGTCAACAAAGAATTGCTCCTTTCCAGTGTCAGACAGGCCACAGAGAGGCAGATACAGACACCCAAGAGGCAGATCTCAACCCCAAGGCTCAAACAGACAATGACAGTGGGGCACCTCAACCCCAAAAGGAGGTGAGGACAAGTCTCAACCTTACAAGAAACAGTCACAATGACTTTCCTCTTCGTATGCCAAGCACGTCCCTTTTGAAAGCCCCCTTAGGGGGAAAACTAGCACTTTTTTCAAAAAACTGGCAAACAATCACCCAAGACAAATGGGTTCTGAATATTGTGTCTCAAGGTTACAGATTCCACTTTCATACTTTACCAAAGCTAAAAGGAATGCCAGACCTGCCACAAAATCAATGGGCAGAGGCACAAAAACAAATGTCAGCCCTCATGGAAATGAGAGCTATTCAAAAAGTACCACAACAAGAACAAGGACAAGGATTTTACTCAAGACTCTTCCTGGTCCCCAGAAAGGGCAAAGCCTGGAGGCCCATACTAGACCTTTCAATTCTGAATACTTACCTGGATATTCCGAAATTCAAAATGTTGACATTACAGCAGCTTCTACCCATGCTGGGCAAGAAGGCTTGGCTTGTTACTCTAGACCTCAAAGAGGCATACCTGCATGTCCCTATCAGACAAAATTGAAGAAGATACCTCAGATTCAAATCTGGTACAATGCACTACCAATTCTCCGCACTGCCCTTTGGCTCATCTACTGTGCCCAGGGTCTTCACAAAGTGCCCGGCACCAGTAATTGCATTTTGCAGACAAAAAGGAATTCAAATATATCCATACCTGGACGACTGCCTCATTCAAGCAGAGACAAAGGACATTCTTCAACAGCATCTGGCGTTTGTGAAAAAGTTACTAATTTCTCTAGGGTACACAGTAAACGAAAAGAAGTCGAAACTAGTGCCCTCACAACAGATTACATTCCTGGGTGCCAGCTTAAATACAACGGCCCAGATAGCTTACCTCACGCCAGACAAACAAGTTCAACTAACTCAATATTTTCAGTTACTGGCAAAAAAGTCCCATCTCCCTGCAAGAAAAATTCTGCAGGCCCTGGGATTCATGGCATCCTGCATACTACTAATACCATATGCCAGACTGCATATGAGGAACAATGGTACCTAAAAAGTGTTTGGACTCAACACTCTCGCAGTTTAGAAGCAGTAATACCAATGATTCCCTGCCTACAACAGGGGTTTCGATGGTGGGCACAGGCATGTCACCTAAACAAGGGTCAGCCTTTCACCCAACCCACAGCCAGGCAAACTCTAACAACAGATGCTTCGGATTACGCCTGGGGAGCACACATGGCAGGAAAATGCATTCAGGGCAAGTGGACCACAGACCAGATGCATCTTCACATCAATCAAAAAGAGATGTTGGCTGTTCAAAATGCCCTAACAGCTTTCAAGGACCTTCTACATCCAGGACAACTATTACTAAAGACTACAGACACAGAATCCATAGTCGGTTGCAATTCACCTGACTCTAAAAGAGGGCGTACATCCACAGACCCTTTAGGAACAAACAGTACAGGGGAGGACGAAAACACAAGGGTAAAAAGCTTGGAAGATCTTTTTCTTTCAATAACCAAATAGATCCTGCATTTATTAATATACACAATATTTCCCAACATGTTTTAACATCTTATGAGCTAACATTACTTAATAAAGGTCTTGGATTCATCCCTGGCTTCTTTGTTGATGAAAGTTCCTTTGTATCTGATACCATAGCGTTTTGCAGAAAAATTAATCTAAAATTGTTTTTTAGGCAACAGGTTCCTCAGGTCTCAACTCAAAGATCTTCTGAATTTAAATTCCATCAGTCAACCTTCCACCCACCGATGGACAAACATGTGGCTGTTTTTCAGCAAGCCGTGATTAAGGACTTACATTTTTATATGGGTTCAGACAATATCACTCAACACAATTTATCTCCAATAGAACAACAAGCCTTAACTGACCTCAGAAACAATACAAATATTGTTATACTTCCGGCTGATAAGGACGGTGCGGTGGTCGTCATGGATTCCGATTATTATTGGGATGAGGGAAATAGCCAGCTGTCTAACCCTCATCACTACATGAGGATGCCCACTGACCCTACTTCAAATTTCAAAAAAGAAATAGATCAATTCTTACAAGAGGCAGTTGAACAAGGCATCATCACTGTTAACACTCTGTCTCATCTCACAGTTTCGGATCCTGCTAAACAATATTTATATCTGTTACCAAAAATTCACAAATCTACTGATAAACCACCAGGTAGACCAATAGTGTCAGGGATAGGATCACTCACGGAACCTCTGTCAGCGTTTCTTACTGAGAAACTTAAACCATTGTTATCATTAATTAGAGCGAGACTCAAGGATACAACAGAATTTTTACAAATAGTATCAGACTCCCAATTAGAACCACACTGGCTAATGTGTACTCTTGATGTCAAATCATTATATACAAGTATTCCACACTGGGCTGGATTAACTGCACTTGAATACTGGTTAAATAAAGCCGGTATTAACACATTGCTTATCTGTATGGCTGAACATGTTTTGTCCAAAAATGTTTTCTATTTCAAACAAGATTGCTACTGGCAGATACAGGGTACAGCTATGGAAGCCTCGTTCGCAAACATTTATGCTGACCTTTACATGGGGTATGTGGAGGAACATATCATTTATGATGAGCTTCACAATTTATACGTTTCTGATATTGATATTTGGAGAAGATATTTGGATGACTGTTGGCTCATTTGGAAAGGAGGAAGTGAATATCTACATGAGTTTGTGGAACACCTCAATAGTAACATTTGGGGAGTGGAATTTACTGTGGACTATCATCACAATGAGATGCATTTTTTGGATGTTTCCTTACATCGCCAGGCGGATAATACCTTGAAAACATCTGTATATCGCAAATTTCCTCAGTACAACACTCTGCTACATGCCAACAGTCTTCATCTAAGACATACTATTAATAACATCCCCAAATCCCAATTCTTACGTCTTAAACGGATATGTTCCTCTCAACAAGAATTATCCCAGTATCATGATGATCTGGCCAATAGATTTTTGGCTAGGGGGGTACACAAGAAATAATGTTAATTCAGCCATACGTTGGACCAAAAACCAGTCGAGGGATAGTTTGTTTCAATACCAACAGCATTTAAGAAAAAACCATCAGGACATCTTGAGATTTGTAACCACATATGGGAGAAACACTGCTCAATTTTCTGATATAGTAAATAAACACTGGAATATACTTAAGTCTCACATTGATTTGGATGATTGTTTGGGTAACAGATGCTCATTCTCATATAGAAAGGGTAAGACATTGGGGTCCCATTTTTCCTATTTCAAGAAAACAATATCCAGGGATATTCCTGTTCATCAGCAGACCTTAACTCGGGGAAAAATTAACAGGATCATACCCTTGTGGGCATTGCAGCTTCTGCAGTTATATGTTCAAAACCAAAACATTTACCAGTAGGAACACTGGACAATTATACAATATATATGGTTTTGGCAATTGCAGTACGGACTGGGTAGTTTACCTTGCCACCTGCACTTGCCAAGCCTTTTATGTAGGTCAGACTTCTAGACAGTTCAGGATTAGAATGTCTGAACACTTGGGTGACATTAGAAATGCACGTATGACCAATGCCTTGTACAGACATCATCCCACGGCCAAATTCTCATTTATTATTATTGATCACATCACTGGCAATCGGTCATTCAAAACAGGATGGCATGACATACTCAATAATAAAGAAAGAAAATGGATTATAAAACTAGGGGGTCTTTTTTCCCCAGGATTAAATGACAAATTGTAAGTTTTCCATTTTCAAAATCACACTATACATTTTTTGTAGGTAGTTTGAGTTTGTTACCTACAATTATTTATTGATTATATTTTCAATCTCTTGTTAATAACTTGTTCCTTTCCTAGGACAGGAAGTGATGTAATTTGATTCTCATTGGAACGTGTATAAATTACTGGCTTTTGCCATGGTTCTTTTCTATACTACTGAAGAAAGCTATATGCTGAAACCAGTCTAGTCACTTTTTCTAACAATAAACCTATTTCCGCTCATCCTTGGTGCTGGCGTTTTTATTTTGAAGCATACTAGTTTGGTTGCCTTGCATCAGCCATACTTGCTAGCTTTCAATTGTTCCTATTACTAAAGACAGACAACACCACAGTAATGTGGTACATAAACAAGCAAGGGGGCACTCATTCTTATCCCCTATGCAGGCAAGCCATGACCTTGTGGAACGCAACGTACCAAGTTCACCTGCAAGCACAATTCCTGCCAGGAAAGAAAAATACTCTGGCAGACGACCTAAGCAGAAATATCATGGACCCTCACGAATGGAAATTGACTCCACAAATCTTCAGCATGATAAAGCAAAAATGGGGATGCCCAGAAATAGATCTCTTTGCCTCCCCACTGAGTTGCCAACTACAAAAGTTCTGCACAAGGACTTATCACAAACAAGCATGGAAAGTGGATGCTCTTCTGTTCAGCTGGAAAAACCTAAAAGTTTATGCCTTCCCACCACTGCCTCTCCTTTCAAAAGTACTCCTCAAAGCCAGACAAGAAAAACCACAGATAATCCTGATTGCTCCAGACTGGCCACGCCAGCACTGGTACCCTATCTTAAGGAACTTGGCTCAGGGCCCACCATGGATTTTGCCCCAAATTCCACACCTTCTGACTCAACAAAACAATCAGATCCTGCACGGTCAGCTCAAAACCCTAAACCTGGCTGCATGGCAGATACTTTAGTCAAACAGGCAACACCTCTCTCTAAAGCTGTTATGGATGTCATTTTGGAGGCCAGGAGGCCTAGCACCAGGAAAGCTTACTCAGAAAAATGGAAGAGATTCTGCGCCTGGAACCAGGCTCAAAGCCTTGACCCTCTTGTTCCAAGCATTCCTCAGATTTTACAATACTTAACCGAGATGCTGGACAGAGGCCTATCCTTTTCATCAATTAAGATCCATGCCTCTGCCATTTCAGCGCATTACAACACAGATCCTCCATTATTCTCTCATCCCTTGCTAAAGCAGTACCTCAGAGGGGCTAAAAACATAAGACTGCCCTGGAGAGCACCAACACCAACTTGGGACCTCAATTTCGTTTTGGAAAACTGACCCTACCACCTTTTGAGCCAGCCAATACAGCCGATCTAAAATTTTTATCATGGAAAACAGCTCTGCTCCTGGCAGTAACTTCAGCACAAAGAGTCTCAGAGCTACAGGCATTAATGGCAGTGGAACCTTTTATAATTTTTCATCAGGACAGGGTATCTTTAAGGACAAACCCTACCTTTATGCCAAAGGTGGTGTCCAGTGTGGCTCTTAACCCAAACCATCCATATGCCAACTTTCTATCCAAACCCCCAGAATAAAGGGGAGAAACTTCTGCATTCTTTGGACATACACAGGCAGCTATCCTTCTACTTGGACAAAACAAAAGCTTTCAGGAAAACTGAACAACTGTTTGTAGCATGTGCTGCAGGATCACAGGGCAAGGCTATCTCAAAGCAGACTATATCCAAATGGATAGGACACTGTATTCGGTACTGCTACACACAGCATGGAAAATCAGTCCCTAATAACATTAGGCCACATTCCACCAGGGCAACAGCCACTTCAACAGCCTTTCTCAGGGGAGTACCTACCAAGGGAATTTTAGAGGCTGCAACTTGGAGTTCAGTGCACACCTTTTACCAAGCATTACCACCTGCCTCTTTACTCTAAATCCAGAGCAGGATTTGCCACTGCAGTTCTGCAGGGCCTCATAGCCAATCCTAATTCTTTATAGACCAGCCACCCAACCTTAGCTTTGGGATTCTACCCAAGTGTGATGACTGCAGCAGTGTAACACAATGAACATAGTACAGTTTTGTACCTACCATAAATGTAGATGTTAGAGTGTTCACACTGCTGCAGTCCTGGTTACCCTCCCTCCATCCCCTCTGAACTAGCTGAACTTATCTATACCTTTCTATCCTATACAACCTTTGGGGTGTATTTGCTGGTAACTGAAGGTATTGTTTTTATTTTATATGTATATATTTTTTTAGCAATATGTATTGCCTACCCACTTGGGGCACCTGATATCTGGGGCAAGAAAAACTGAAGAAAATGGCATCGGATGCATATTATATACCCCTGGCGCACTGACATCAGGGAAGAAGCGACAGCAACTGACACCGGACCAAGACTTTGGAACTCTGGCCCACTGCGGGACCGCCTGACGGCAGGATAACCCAAGTGTGATGACTGCAGCAGTGTAAACACTCGAACATCTACATTTATGGTAGGTAGAAAACTGTACTTTTTTCAACATGTTGACAAGCGAATGGGGGAGCCCAGACATAGACCTATTTGCCTCCCTCCAGAACTACCAATTGGACAAGTTTTGCACAAGGACTCCCCGCAAACAATCCTGGAAAGTGGATGGTCTGTCCTGCAGCTGGAAAAACCTATGCCTCCCCCCCCCGCTGCCTCTGCTCTCCAAAGTTCTACTAAAAGTCAAACAGGACAAACCAAGAATAATTTTTGATTGCTCCAGACTGGCCGTGCCAACACTGGTACCCCCTCCTGCGCAGTGTGTCGCAGTTATCTCCATGGCACCTGCCTCACACCCCTTCCCTACTGTCTCAGCAAGAGAACCAGATTCTGCACCCTCAGCTTCCAACATTGAACCTTGCAGCCTGGCTAATTACTTAAACTCACCCTTATTCCTCAGCAAACCTGTGATGGATGTCATCTTAGAGGCAAGGAGGCCTAGTACTAGAATATCTTATGCTGAAAAATGGAAAAGATTCTGTGCCTGGAACCAATCTCAAGGGATGAGCACAGCAGCGCCCAATTTACCTCAGATTTTGCAATACTAAACCAAGATGCTTCACAAGGGCCTGTCTTTTTCCTCCATTAAAATCCACGCCTCAGCCATTTCAGCTCATTATAACACAGAATCTCCCCTCTTCTCTCATCCTCTGCTCAAGCAGTACCTCAGAGGGGCCAAAATTTTGGGACCACCCAGGAGAGCTCCAACCCCTGCCTGGGACCTTAACTTTGTATTGGAGAACCTCACTTTACCTTCTTTCGAGCCAGCTGCTACTACAGACTTAAAATTTCCTTCTTGGAAAACAGCTTTCCTTTTAGCAATCACTTCATCTAGAAGGATATCTGAATTACAGGCCCTTGTGGCACTGGAGCCTTTCATCATCTTTCATGCGGACAGGGTGTCACTCATGACCAAGCCATCCTTCATGCCCAAGGTGGTAACCAGTGTGGCTCTTAATCAGTCCATTCATTTGCCAACCTTCTTTCCCAGTCCACAGAACAAAGGGGAACGGATTCTACATTCCTTGGATGTGCACAGACAACTTAGAGTCTACTTGGACAGGACTAAACCTTGAAGAAAATCTGAACAACTGCTAGTAGCATTTGCTGCAGGGGCAGAGGGGAAAGCTATTTCAAAACAAACCATTTCTAAATGGATAAGCCATTGCATTCATTTCTGCTATAAGCACTATGGACAACCTATCCCCCAGGGGATCAGATCTCACTCCACCAGGGCTGCATCTTACTTCTGCAGCCTTTCTCAGAGGTGTTCCTACCAGGGACATCCTAGAAGCTGCTACCTGGAGTTCTGTACATACTTTCACCAAGCATTATCATTTTCCAATTTCCTCTAAATCCGAGATGGCTTTGCCACTGCTGTCTTGCAGGGCCTTATAGCTGGCCCTAATGCTATGTAAACTCCTCCTCTCAACCACAGCTTTGGGAATCTACCCAAATGTAATGACTGCAACAGTGAAACATGAAGAACATAGTATAGTTGTGTACACTTACCATAAATTTAGATGATCAAGTGTATTCACTGTTGCAGTCCTGCTTACCCTCCCTCCAGCCCAACTTCTTCTGGCTATACCTCTGCTTTCCTTTACTATGCTTAAAAGCCTTTTTGGTGTATTTGCTTTTCGTTGGAGGTATACCTTTGTGTTTTTTATGTTTATTTGCTCCCCATTAGGGGGGCACCTGACATCTGGGGCAAGAAAAACTGATGTAATGACGTCGGCTGCATGTTTTATACCCCTGACGACCTGATGTCGTGGAAGAAGGGACAGCAACCGATGCAGGACCCAAGACTTTGTTAATCAGACTGACTGAGGGCAACCTGAAAGCAGATTACCCAAATGTAATGACTGCAACAGTGAATACACTCGAACATCTACATTTATGGTAAGTGTACACAACTGTACATTTTGTGCCCTTTTCAATTTCCGAACTATTCATCGTCGGGCTATTTTTGTCACTAAATTCTTTCGCTCTCGTTCTCCATATTCCGAAATGGCTTCAATAAGCCGTCTGACTACTGATCTTCCGAAAAAGCAGAAGGATAAAGACAGAGACAGACTGCATAGGTCCAAAACTGCCAACGACGCCTCCGCTAAGCTAGTCGCCAGTCCGCCGGTACTCAGTGAGGGGCTTTCGCAGCCCCTGATACCCGCTTCTACAGATTTGCAGGCCTCTACCGAGACCCATTCGGAGTCCAGTATGCCATGAGATGCTTCTTTGACTATGGAATCTGCAGATGTCTCTACCTTGGATGGGTCCAGAGCCGCTGTGCAGGCACTGGCTTCTGAGGGTGTATTCAGGCCTTCCAATGTTCATATTAAACAGACTACTTCGTTTAAGCCAAAAATACGGAATTTCTCAGGCCCAGAGTTCGCACTACGCCTAGGAAATGGACCAAAGTGCATTCTCAGGCCCCCATGCCACAGAAATAAATGCTTAGAATGGCTGAAGACCTTGTTACTTTAATTAGGGGAAGCCAGCCTTCCTCCTCCAAAAGACCAAGAATGGATTTTCCTTCTGATTCTTCAGATCATGAGTCCGATGACTCTGATCCTTCTGATTACCAGGACATACCTTTATCTACCTATGAGGATTCTGATGCAGAGGATTCCATTCCCTCTGCTTCCCCACCAGAGGATTTTTCTTTCGGTGAAACCCTGCACACTCTTAGAGAGCATTTCCACTGGGAGTGCCAGGACTATCCACAGTCCAAAAAGAGACTCTGGGACTTTTTTAAACTTGCCTCAGCACAGGCCTGTAGCTACCCCGCCTGTTCTGGAAATTGTAGATGATGTCTTCATGGAATCCAGTCTTACCCCTGATACTTTGCCACCAGCACCCAGGAAACTTGACCGGTACTACAGAGTATCTGACTTTTACAAATTCCTATTTAAAAATCCAACTGTGGTTCATAGGTTAGTACTAGGCTAACTGCCCTTATGGACCATTTTAAGCCTAGCCAATTACCCCATGTCAGAATCAAACCCTGCACCTTGTGTTTCTAAGGTAAGCACCTTATCCATTATGCCAACCTCCCACCCCTTCATCCCGAGACCATTTCCCAGGGACCTAAAGGCATACAGCCAAAAACCCTACCCCTTCGGGCAGGGATTCTAGGGCTTTAGACAGATGGGGTAAGAGGGTATATACCTCTGCTACTCTTGCCATCAGGGATTTAAATTGCCAGTTTCTCATGTAAAGTATCAGCAACATATCATGGAACTAATTAAACAAAAAAGGATGTTGATTCCTGTTTGTGCAGAACATAAAGATTTACAAGATTTAAAGCATTCTGCTAACCAAGTTGGAAAACATACTTTGCAATGTGGTTTTGTTGCCTTAGAAGCATCTTGCAGGGATACTGTCACTGGGTCTGTTCTTAGAAGGCATGCTTGGCTTAAGGAACAAATCTTGCCAGACCATGTCAAAGCAAAATTACTAGATGCTCCATTAAACCATGAATGTCCGTTGGGCACTAAAGCAGAAGTCGTCCTCAAAAAGATGGAGGAAAAAGCTAAATCTATGCAAACTGTTAAAGATTTCCTACAAGTACAGCCACCTAGATTCAGGAGGCATTGGCCTTCTTAAAAACTGGTCCTTCCCAGTCCCTCCCAGACCTTCTCAGTCCAAACCAAGAGGCAGCAGACCACCAAGACTACAGTCTCAGGGTATGCACAGATCTAAACAATGGAATGCTCCCACCTCAAAAACAGGGAGTATTAAGCCACAGTCCTATGGAAAAAGTTCACAATGACTTGTCCTTCATTCTTCCAAGCCTTGTCCAAGTACTTGCACCCTTAGGAGGAAAACTAGCCCTGCACTCAAAAAACTGGGAGTACATTACCCAGGACACATGGGTCTTGAACATTTGTATCCCAAGGATAGAGATTCTACTTCCACTCAACTGCCAACCCCAAGCAGATGGCCAGACCTCCCCCCAAACTAGTGGGCAGAGGCCCCAAAACAAGTACTTCCTCTTCTCAGTATCAAGGCTATTCAACCTGTTCCAGCAGAGCAAAGGGGACAAGGTTTTTACTCCAGACTGTTTCTGGTTCCCAGAAAAGAAAACTCTTGGCGCCCTATCCTGGATTTGTCTATTTTCAACACCTTCCTGGTGGTTCCAAGATTGAAAATGCTTACTCTCCAGCAGCTGCTTCCTATGCTAGCTAAGGACTCCTGGCTAGCCACCCTAGACTTAGAAGCTTATCTGCACATCCCCATAAGGGAATCTAGCAGGAAATATCTATGTTTCAGAGCAGGCTCTATGCACTGTCAAGTTCTCTGCACTTCCCTTTGGCTTGTCTACTGCGCCCAGGGTATGCACAAAATGCCTAGCTCCAGCCATTGCATATTGCAGGCAGAGAAAATTTCAAATTTCCCATACTTGGACGATTGCCTGATTCAGGTGGACAGTCAGGAATTGCTACTTCAACACCTGACATTTGTAAAGAGACTTCTAACTTCACTGGGGTTTACCATCAACCAAAAGAAATCACATCTGGTACCCAGCCAAAAGATTGTATTCCTGGGAGCAAGCTTGAACACAACTTCCCAGGTGGCATTCCTCACTCCAGAAAAACAAATTTATTTGACAAACTACTTCAATCTACTGGCCACCCAAACCCAGCTATCTGCAAGAACAATACTGCAGGCCCTAGGGCTCATGGCCTCTTGTATTCTCCTAATTCCATATGCAAGACTGCATATGAGGAAACTTCAGTGGTACTTAAAAAGTCTCTGGTGTCAACTTTCTCAGGACCTGGAAACAATGATTCCATTCATTCCTTGCCTTAGGACAGATTTCCTTTAGTGGACAGAGGCCTGCTTCCACAACAAGGCACTCCCTTTCACTCAACCCCCCATCGCACAAACCATAACAACAGATGCATCAGACTATGCATGGGGGGCTCACATGGCAGGAAAATGCATTCAGGGCAAATGGAGCCCAAAACAAATGCACCTGCATATCAATCAAAAAGAAATGTTAGCTGTACAGAATGCACTGACAGCCTTCAAATACCTTATTCTTCCAGGGCAACTATTGATAAAGACAGACAACACCAGAGTTATGTGGTACATAAACAAGCAGGGGGAACCCATTCCTACCCACTCTGCAGGGTAGCCGTGGCTCTGTGGAACACAGCCTTGAGCAGTCAAGTGCACCTGCAAGCACAATTCCTGCCAGGCAAACTAAATTCAGTGGCAGACAACCTAAGCAGAAATCTAATGGACCCACATGAGTGGAAACTAGAACCCAAATCATTCAAGCTTCTGATCCACAGGTGGGGAGGCACCAGTGGCAGACCTGTTTGTTTCCCCGCAGAAGTATCAATCGAGCAAATATTGCACCAGAACTCCCCACAGCCAAGCATGGAAAGTAAATGCCCTGTCCTTTACACGGAAAAACCTCTCAATCTATGCCTTTCCCCCTCTGCCCCTCCTCTCGAAGGTTCTAAAGATCAGACAGGACAAGCTAAGGACAATCCTGATTGCGCCAGACTGGTCACACCAGCCCTGGTACCCACTTTTGCACAGTCTGACAGTAATGCCACCTTGGCACCTGCCTCGGACCCCTTCCCTGCTGTCCCAGCAGGAGGGACAGATTTTGCATCCTCAGCTGCAAACCCTGACCCTAGCAGCCTGGCTCAACCCCTGAACACATCACCAGCAACCCTCAGTAAACAGGTGCTGGATGTCATCCGTGAGGCAAGGAAGCCTAGTACTAGGAAATCCTATTCAGAAAAGTGGAAAAGATGGTGTTTTTGGAGCCAGTCTCATGGAATGGAAACAACCATGCCCAACTTATCTCAAATACTAAATTACCTAACAGAACTGCTCCACAAAGGCCTATCCTTCTTTTCCGTTAAGATTCATGCCTCTGCCATCTCAGCTTATTACAATACCGAGCCACCCCTCTTCTCTCACCCTCTGGTCAAGCAGTTCCTGAAAGGAGCCACAAATTTAAGACCCCCGGAGTGCCACTCCAGCCTGGGACCTTAACATTGTACTGGAGAACCTCACGCTTACTCCCTTTGAACCTGCAGCTACAGCAGAGTTAAAATTCCTCTTGGAAGACGGCCTTACTTCTTGCCATCACTTCAGCAATAAGAGTGTCGGAATTGCAGGCCCTTATGGCCATGGAACCCTTCATTATCTTCCATGCGGACTGGGTTTCCCTCAGAACTAACCCATCATTTATGCCCAAGGTGGTATCTAGTGTGGCTTTAAACCAATCCACTCATTTGCCAACCTTTTTCCCTAATTCTCAGAATAAAGGGGAAAGGATCCTGCACTCCTTGGACATGCACAGGCAGCTTAGATTCTACCTGGACAGGACTAAACCTTTCAGAAAATCTGACCAGCTGCTAGCCAGCTTTGCTACAGGGGCAGAGGGCAAGGCCATTTCAGAGCAAACCATTTCTAAATGGATAGCACACTGCATCCATTTCTGCTACAAATACAATGGAAAGCCAACCCCACAGGGGATCAGAACCCATTCCACTAGGGCTACCGCAACCTCTACAGCATTTCTCAGGGGAGTCCCTACCAGGGACATCCTGGAAGCTGCAACTTGGAGTTCTATACACACCTTCACCAAGCATTACCACTTACCTGTCTTTTCTAAATCCAGAGCTGGATTTGCCACAGCAGTCTTACAAGGCCTGCTAGCCAGCCCTAATGCTTCTTGACTGCCTCCACCCTTCCTCAGCTTTGGGAATCAACCCAAGTGTGATGACTGCAACAGTGAAATACGAAGAACATAGTACAGTTGTGTACACTTACCATAAATGTAGACGTTCGAGTGTATTCACTGTTGCAGTCCTGGTTACCCTCCCTCCAGCCCCCTGATTTCTCTATACTTTCTACCTGTCCTTTTTTTAGCCATATCTTATAACAGTGGTATTTACTTTTTACTGGGGGTGTTCCACACCATGTAATTGCTTCCTATTTTGGGGGCTCCTGACATCTGGGGCAAGAAAAACTGATGTAATAGTGTCGGCTGCACGTTTTATACCCCTGACGTCATGGAAGAAGCAACAGCATCAGACGCAGAAATCCCAAGACTCAGGTATTTGGGCCGACTGAGGGCTACCTGCCGGCAGATGACCCAAGTGTGATGACTGCAACAGTGAAAACACTCGTACATCTACATTTATGGTAAGTGTACACAACTGTACTTTCTTGGTGGGCTTGATCCATCCATCATGGGCACCTTCATTATTTCTTCTTGGCACTTCAGAACCATTGGCCACTTTCCCACATTTTTTAGCAAATAATTTGTCACTTACTTTTAGCCAGAATTCCTTCCTTTTGATATAATAAATTTGGAAAATGTTTCCCTTTTTTTATTGAAAGGTGGATTTGGGGATAAAATTACAAGTGTGTGATGGCTTCCCCATGTAAATGTAATATGGATAAAATGCACCAAAAGTTTTTCCATCAGAGTTTTTCCATCAGAGTGCTTATTTTGCTTTGGCTTTTCTTATAATAATATTGGAGATGTGAGCAGATGTTCATCGTGTTACACTGCTGCAGTCATCACACTCAGGTTATCCTGCCGTCAGGCGGTCCCGCAGTCGGCCAGAGTTCCAACGTCTTGGTCCGGCGTCGGTCGCTGTCGCTTCTTCCCTGATGTCAGTGTGCCAGGGGTATATAAGAGGCACCCGATGCCATTTTCTTCCATCTTTCTTGCCGCGCGGTGCCTGAAGCAGAAGCAGTTCGCAAGTGCCGGTCGGCCGACTCCTGAGATTTTCAAATCGAATTTCAGACCGAAGTCTTCAATAAAGCTAAGTACTCAGTTGGGGAACCTTTTCTTGCCTCAGTCCAATGTCAGAAAAAGTTAACAGTTGCATTTCTTGTGGGAAGCAAATACCTCATAAGGACTTTCATTCTTATTGTATTCCTTGCCTAGGCCCAGACCACGACGTCACAGGTTGTCAGTTTTGCGCTAGGTTTAACAAACGAACTATAAAACGTCGGTTTGATTTCGCCCAACATTATTTTGGTAGGAAATTTAATTATACCATGCCGTCGGAGCAACCGATGACCGGAATGCATAAAAAACGCAAAGGTAAGGACAGGCAGCCGAGACCCAAACCAGACTCCGAGGCCTCTGCTAGGCCAGTCGCCGGTTCTCCGGTTTTCAGTGAGGCGCCTAAGCAGCCCCTGATGACTGCTGATTTAGAACCCCAGGCGGCATCCGATTTTCAAGAGGAGATTGCTTGGCCTCCACAACCTTTATCTTTAGGCCCTTCCGACTCCATGGCTGAAGGAGATTCTGGTGCAGTAGAAATGCCTTCAGTTGCAGAAGGTGTCTTCAGACCGACTACACTCACTATTAAATCCTATGCAAAGCTGAAAACTCCTTTAAAAGCAAAGAAGACTGTACAGCAGTCTCCAGTACAAGGCCCCATGTCTAAGAAACAGATGCTTAAGATGGCTGAAGACTTAATTACCCTAATCAGGGGTTCCCATCCCCCTCCTGATAAAAGGCCTAGACAGGAGGAGAACTATGCTTCCTCTGACCAGGTTTCAATTTCCTCCGATTCTTCTGAGGAACAGGAATATTCTTTTCCCCCTTATGAAGACTGATGCTGAAGAGTCTATTCCTTCAGCATCTCCCCCAGAAGACTACTCTTTTGGGGAAACTTTACATACCATGAGGGAACATTTCCACTGGGAAGGCCAGGATTACTCTGATTCTAAGAAAAGGCTCCGAGAGTTCCTTTTACTACCCCAGCACAGACCACTTGCTATTCCACCAGTGTTAGATATTGTGGATGATGTTTATTCAGAATCTAGCCTTAACCCAGATTCACTACCTCCTGCACCAGCCAAACCAGACAGATACTACAGAGTCCCTGACTCACACAAATTCCTATATAAAAGCCCTGTTGCCGACCCAGAAACCATTTCCCTGGGTCCCAAAGGGGTTAAGGCCTCTAGTGCTAAAAATCCTGTACCCTCTGAAAGGGATTCTAGAGCACTAGACAGATGGGGAAAGAAAATATATACCTCAGCTACTCTAGCTATGAGGGCCTTAAATTGCCAGTTTCACATGCTGAAATATCAACAATATTTCATGTCTCAATTAAAACAAAAAATGATCACACATACAGAGCAGCCTGATTACAAGGAAATGCAAGATTTGTTGCATGCAGCTGAACAAGTGGGAAAACATACTTTGCAATGTGGATTTGATTCATTGGAAGCTTCTTGTAGAGCAGCAGTGACAGGGTTTGTCATACGTAGACATGCTTGGTTAAAAGAACAAACTTTACCTGATCATGTAAAAGCAAAGTTATTAGATGCACCTTTACAGCTGGATGTTTTATTTGGTGTAAAAGCAGAAGAGGTTTTAAAGAAAATGGAGGATAAGGCAAAATCTATGCAGACGGTCAAGGATTTTTTACAGGTTCAACCCCATAGTTTCAGCAGAAATTGGCCAACCAAAAACTGGTCCTTTCCAGCTTCTGACAGACCACAGAGGGGCAAATACAGACACCCAAGGGGCAGAGGTCAGTCATGAGGCTCTTACAAGCCTCAACAATGGGGTGCCACAACCCAGAAAGGAGGAGAAGACAGGTCTCAAACTACCAGAAGACAAACACAATGACTTACCCCTCAGACTGCCAAGCAAATCCCTCTTGGCAACTCCCTTGGGAGGAAAGCTAACACTTTTTGCAGACAACTGGCGCATCATCACAAAAGACAAATGGGTCCTAAATATTGTATCTCAAGGATACAGATTCCACTTTCACACTTTACCAAGGATAAAAGGAATGCCAAACCTGCCACCAAATCAATGGGCAGAGGCTCAAAAACAGATTACAGCTCTCATGGACATGAGAGCCATTCTTCAGGTTCCTACACAGGAGCAGGGACAAGGATTTTACTCAAGACTCTTTCTAGTTCCCCGAAAGGACAAAGCTTGGAGACCCATTCTGGACCTCTCAATTCTAAACACATATCTCAAAGTACCCAAATTCAAGATGCTAACACTACAGCAACTTCTTCCCATGCTGGGCAAGAAGGCTTGGCTAGTAACGTTGGACCTCAAGGAGGCATACCTGCATGTCCCTATCAGACAAAATTGCAGAAGATACCTCCGATTTATAGCAGGTTCAACCCATTACCAATTCTCTGCACTGCCCTTTGGCTTATCTACTGTGCCCAGGGTCTTCACAAAATGCCTGGCATGTAATTGCATACTGCAGACAAAGAGGAATTCAAATATATCCATACCTGGACGACTGCCTTATTCAAGCAGAAAGCAAGGACATTCTTTTAAAGCATCTGGCGTTTGTCAAAAACCTATTAAGTTGCCTAGGGTACACAGTAAACGAAAAGAAGTCAAAACTAGTGCCCTCACAAGACATAATATTCCTGGGTGCCAGCTTAAATATAATGGCCAGATGGCTTATCTCATGCCAGACAAGCAAGGACAACTGACTCAATACTTCAAAATGATGGCAACAAAGACCCAACTCCCTGCAAGAAAAATTCTGCAGGCCTTGGGATTCATGGCATCTTGCATACTACTTATACCATATGCAAAACTGCATATGAGGAAATTACAATGGTACCTGAAAAGCGTATGGACTCAACACAGCCACAGCTTGGAAACAATAATACCACTCATTCCCTGCCTTCAACAGGAGTTTCTGTGGTGGGCCCAGGCATGTCACCTCAACAAGGGTCAGCCTTTTACCTTACCCACAGCCAGGCAAACTGTAACAACGGATGCTTCGGATTATGCCTGGGGAGCACACATGGCAGGACAGTGTATTCAGGGCAAATGGTCTGCAGATCAAAGGCATCTACATATCAATCAAAAAGAGATGCTAGCTGTACAAAATGCCCTAACAGCTTTCAAGGACCTCCTACATCCAGGACAACTACTAATAAAGACGGACAACATCACAGTGATGTGGTACATAAACAAGCAAGGGGGGCACACATTCCAACCACCTATGCAGGCAAGCAATGACCTTGTGGAACACAGCACTGACCTATCAAGTTCAATTACAAGCACAATTCCTGCCAGGAAAGAAAAACACATTGGCAGACGATCTAAGCAGAAACATCATAGATCCTCATGAGTGGAAACTAGATCCACAAGTATTCGCAATGATAACTCAAAAATGGTGGAGCCTAGACATAGATCTGTTTGCCTCCCCCCAAAACTACCAACTACGGAAATTTTGCACAAGGACATACCACACACTAGCTTGGAAAGTGGACGCCCTCTCATTTAGTTGGAAAACATTAACAGTGTATGCCTTTCCCCCACTGCCTCTTCTGGCAAAGGTGCTGCTGAAAGCCAGATTAGAGAGGCCACAAATGATACTCATTGCTCCAGACTGGCCACGCCAACACTGGTATCCAATACTAAGGAACATGGCTCAAGGCCCACCATGGATTTTACCTCAAATTCCTCACCTGCTCACTCAGCAAAACAATCAGATTCTACACAGCCAGCTCAAGACTTTAAATCTGGCTGCATGGCAAATTACCTAAACAACCAGTCAACACTTCTCTCTAAAGCTGTTATGGATGTCATTCTGGAGGCCAGGAGGCCCAGCACCAGGAAAGCCTATTCAGACAAATGGAAAAGATTCTGTGCCTGGAACCAGGCTAAAGGCCAGAATCCCCTTGTCCCAAATATTCCTCAGATTCTACAATATTTAACTGAGATGTTTGACTTTCCTTTTCATCTATTAAGATCCACGCCTCAGCTATTTCAGCTCAATACAACATGGATCCTCCTATATTTTCACATCCATTACTAAGACAGTACCTCAGAGGGGCTAAGAACATAAGACCGCCCCGGAGAGCACCAACACCAACTTGGGATCTCAACTTTGTTTTGGAAAAACTTACACTACCGTCCTATGAACCAGCTTTTACAGCTGATTTACAGTTTCTATCATGGAAAACTGCCCTGCTGCTAGCAATAACTTCAGCACGAAGAGTCTCAGAGCTACAGGCCCTAATGGCAGTGGAGCCTTTCATCATTTTTCATCAAGACAGAGTCTCTTTATGAACTAACCCTTCCTTTATGCCAAAGGTGGTGTCCAGTGTGGCCCTAAACCAAACCATTCATTTGCCCACCTTTTATCCAAACCCCCAGAACAAAGGGGAAAGGCTACTACACTCTTTGGACATTCACAGGCAATTACGTTATTACTTGGATAAAACTAAAGCTTTCAGAAAATCTGACAAGCTCTTTGTATCCTATGCTGCAGGATCACAAGGAAAGGCGATCTCAAAACAGACCATTTCAAAATGGATAGGACATTGTATCCGTTTCTGCTACACACACCATGGGAAACCTGTACCTGGTAACATTAGGCCCCCATTCCACCAGGGCTACAGCAACATCAACAGCCTTCCTCAGAGGGGGGTACCAACCAAGGATATTTTGGAGGCTGCAACTTGGAGTTCAGTGCACACCTTCACCAAGCACTATCACTTACCTCTATACTCTAAAACCAGAGCTGGCTTTGCCACTGCAGTTCTGCAGGGCCTACTAGCTTCTCCAAACCCTGTTTAGTTCCACCGCCCATCCTTAGCTTTGGGATTCAACCCAAGTGTGATGACTGCAGCAGTGTAACACGATGAACATAGTACAGTTTTGTACCTACCATAAATGTACATGTTCGAGTGTTCACACTGCTGCAGTCCAGGTTACCCTCTCTCCATCCCCTCTGACCTAGCTGAACTTTTCTATACCTTTCTATCCTGTACAACCTTTGTGGTGTATTTGCTTGTAACCGAAGGTATTCCTTTTATTCCTTTTATATGTTTTATTAGCAATATGTATTGCCTACCTACTTGGGGGCACCTGACATCTGGGTCAAGAAAAACTGAAGAAAATGGCGTTGGATGCCTCTTGTATAGCCCTGGCACACTGACGTCAGGGAAGAAGCGACAGCGACCGACGCCAGACCAAGACTTTGGAACTCTGGCCGACTGCGGGACCGCCTGATGGCAGGATAACCCGAGTGTGATGACTGCAGCAGTGTGAACACTCAAACGTCTACATTTATGGTAGGTACAAAACTGTACTTTTTATTTCATTATTGTCCCTAAAAGTCAAAGACTGAATATCCCACAAGCTTTGTTGTTGCATTAGAAATTGCAAAGACCTGGGGGTAGGGATTATAATCCTAACCCAAAGTTAAACTTTGTTTTAAAAGTCTGGTACATATTCTCCAAATGTTACCAATAAACTAAAAGGCTAACACTTGAGGAGGATTTGCACGCAGAGAAAAATAAAGTAAGACAAGTAGATCTAGTATTGCATAGCTTCAAAGACCCCTGATGTAGGGTTATACAATATTTCAGAAATATAGACAAAAACCCATCACCTACATCAGTCCTTGCAAAACATATATACATTTCTTGCAGTGTTTGTATAACATTGACCTGTACAGCCTTCCCACCATTCTGTTATGACCCATTCATTCCGTCATCCTACTTGGTATTGAGGGTGAGGGTTTGATGTTGGCAGGCTGAAAATGGATTGGTAGTCCTATTTTGACATCTCCACATCTTTAATTTTTGCCATCTTCATGTGCTGTGTATTGCTTGAACCCAGCCAGTCTGTGCACTCTGGAGCAGCATTTTAATCTCCACCAGGAGGTTCTTCTTTGATGGTGCCCAGGATAGGAGAGTTGATGTTAATTGCAATTTTAATTTTATTCTGAATTTAGTTTTCCCCATTTGCAGATGTCCTTCAAGGATGCGTCTGCAGTCCTAACAAATGGGTTGTCCTGTCGTCAGGCAGCCCTTCGGTCGGCCGGATTCCAAAGTCTGGGTCTGGCCTCGGCTGGTGTCGCACTTCACCTGACGTCATCTCTGCTGGTCTTAGGGTATAAAGGCATCAATTTTCCTCAGTCTTTCTTGCGGGGCGGGAAGCAGAAGCTGTTCGCAAGTGCCAGTCGGTCAGATCCAGAAATTACTACTACCGAATACAAGACTTCTAAAAGCTAACTCTTTCTTGCCTCAGCCGATGTCAGAAAAAGTAAATAACTGTTTAACTTGTGGGAAACAAATACCTCATAAAGATTTCCACTCTTACTGCTTACCTTGTTTAGGCCCAGACCAGCAGCCTGTTTAGCCTGTGCTTCCTTCAACCCGACGCACGCTGGCGCCGGTCGGAGTTTGCTGAACAGTTTTTCGGCTCAGATTTTGCGTACATTATGCGGATCCTCCGACTTCTCAAATTGTTAAAACTAAAGAAAAAGACCGACACCGGTTTTGGCGAAACCACGGTTAAGCAAACCGAGTGTCTCAATCTTCAGCCGAATCCATGACTACTACCGAGGCCCCTGCTACCCTAGTTGAATCGGCCTCTGAAGTTTTGCCTACTAATGTGGTTCCTTTAGAATTATCGGACACCATCCCTTTGGATGTCTCTACCCCAGCACGTGGTGCTGCTAGGCCTCCTGCAGCCATGTCTATTAAGGCCTTTGCCAGGGCTAAAGCAGCCAAAACTGCTAAATCAGTGCCTGTTAAGCCCCCCTCACACAGGCCCAGTTCCAGTTCTCAAATGCTTACTCTGGCAGAGGATCTCATCTCTTTAATAAGGGGATCCCATTCTCACCCAGACAGGACCTCTCAGCCTCCTGAAAAGAGACCTAGAGCAGAGCCCCCAGAGCCAGTGTCCTCAGATAATTCTTCTGATGATTCAGACATTACAGACCATCCAGAGGCTCCTTTTTCTACTTAAGATTCCGATGCTGAAGAATCTATTCCATCTGCCTCTCCACCAGAGGAATTTTCCTTTGGGGAAACCTTACATGCCATGAGAGAGCAATTCCAATGGCAGGGACAAGATTTCTCAGATTCAAGAAAAAGGCTTAGGACCTTTCTACACTTACCGCAACATAGGCCCTTAGCTATACCTCCAGTTCTTCCTGTTGTGGATGATGCATTTAATGATGTTTGCACTGCTCCTGATACCTTACCTCCAGCCCCTGCCAAACCCGATAGGTTTTACAGGGTACCGGACACTCATCACCACCTATACAAGGCCCCACTTGCAGATCCTGAGACTATCTCCCAGGGGCCTAAGGCAGTAGCCGACCTCAGCAAAACCCTCTCCCTTCTGAAAGGGAATCCAGGTCCTTAGAGAGATGGGGTAAAAAAGTTTACACCTCTGCTACTCTCTCAGCTAGAGCTTTGAACTGTCAGTTTCATATGATCCAATACCAAGAGTTTATGCTTGATCAGTTAACTAAGAAACTGTCCTCTGATGATTCCTTAGATAAGAAATATGTTTTAGAAATGGTGAATAACATTCAGCAGGTTAGTAACCATTCTTTAAAATGTGGCTATGATGCACTGGAGGCTTCATTTAGATCAGCCGTGACTGGCACAGTTATAAGAAGGCATGCATAGTTGAAAGAACAGGTCTTGCCGGATCATGTTAAAGCAAAGCTGTTAGATGCTCCTATGGATAAGGCCAGTCTATTTGGTTCTCCTGCCCAGCAAGTAATGAAGAAAATGGAAGAGAAGGCAAAATCTGTACAAACAGTTAAAGATTTCTTACAGGTTCAGCCCCCAAGGTTTAGCAGGAACTGGCCTTCCAAAAATTGGTCCTTTCCAGACTCCTCTAAATCTCAGAGAGGCAGGAATAGGCGCTCAGAGGCAGAAATCAATCCAGAGGAGGTGCCTACAGAGGAAGCCAGTGGCAAGGCAATAACCAGCGAGGCACAGACACAACCACTGCCACTGCAACAGGACAATCACAGTGACTTGACTCTGACACCGCCTACCAGGGAACAAATAGCAGCACCCTTAGGCGGAAAGTTAGCCTTATTTTCAAAAAATTGGCACTATATCACAAAAGACAAATGGATTTTGCAGACTATAGACCAAGGCTACAGGTTTCATTTCCACACCTTACCAGTAAAAAGAGGAATACCAAACCTACCTCCAAATCAGAAAACAGAAGCTCTAAAACAGATAGCTCAATTAACAAAGATGAGAGCTGTGGAAAGAGTACCACCAACAGAACAGGGCAAAGGATTCTACTCCAGACTCTTCCTAGTACCAAGAAAAGAGAAAAGTTGGAGACCTATTCTCGACCTGTCTGCATTAAACACATTCATCATTGTTCCAAAATTCAAAATGCTGACCTTACAGCAACTTCTTCCCATGCTGGGCAAGGAGTGTTGGCTGGTAACTCTAGATCTCAAGGAGGCATACCTGCACGTCCCCATACGACCAAATTGCAGAAGATACCTCAGATTTCTTGCAGGATCAGAGCATTATCAATTCTCAGCATTGCCCTTTGGCTTATCTACTAGAGTATTCACAAAATGCCTGGCATCAGTAATCGCAGGCTACAGGAATCCAAATTTATCCATACCTGGACTGCCTGATACAACGGACAACAAAGCAGCAAGCTGACAAAAGACTTACAAAGAGTCATTTGCTTACTACAAGCCCTGGGATACACAGTCAATTTAAAAAGTCAAGACTAATACCATCCCAAACAAGAACATTCTTGGGTGCAGAATTGGACACAGTAAAACAGATGGCATTCCTAACTGCAGAAAAGCGAGAACAACTCCTCTTTACTTCTTGGCATTAACAAAGCAGAACAAACTAACAGCAAGGAAAGTACTGCAGGCCTTGGGCTTCATGGCATCATGCATAATCCTGGTCCCCATGCCAGGCTGCATATGAGAAAACTACAGTGGTACCTAAAGAATTTATAACACAGGCACAGCTTAGAATCCGAAATACCACTAATCCCATGCCTGAAACAAGAGTTCCTATGGTGGGCTCAAGCATGCCAGTCAAACCCAGGCTTGCCCTTCCACAACTTTCAAGCAAGCCAAACCATCACAACGGACGCCTCAGACCTAGGTTGGGGCCCACATGCTGGACAAATGCATACAAGGATTATGGACCCCAGATCAACTGCACCTGCACATAAATCAAAAAGAAATGCTGGCAGTAAAACTAGCAATCCAGAATTTCAGACCATTCCTCAAAGAAGGCCATTTGATGATAAGGACAGACAACACCACAGTCATGTGGTACATCAACAAACAGGGAGGCACTCATTCATACCCCTATGCGAATGACTCTGGACCTATGGAATATGGCTCTGAGCTACAACATTCAGTTACAGGCAATATTTGTACCTGGAAAAGAAAACATCCTAGCAGACATGTTAAGCAGAACAACCTCGGATGCTCACGAATGGATGCTACACCCGGACATCTTCAAGGCCATCACACAGAAATGGGGAATGCCACAAATAGACCTATTCACATCCCCACTCAATCACCAGCTCAAGAAATTCTGCACAAGGACATACCACCCACTTGCATGGAAGGTGGACTCTCTATCCTTCAGTTGGAAAGGCCTGACAGCATATGCATTTCCACCTCTTCCTTTGATGCACAAGGTACTACTGAAAATCAAAGAGGAGCATCCAAGGATAATTCTGATAGCTCCAAATTGGCCAAGACAACACTGGTATCCATTGCTGAGGAGCATGTCTCGGGGGAGAACGTGGACACTACCCTGATGCCTTTGATGTTAACTCAGAACGACTACAACATCATGCATCCAAATCTAAAAACTCTGCAACTGACTGCCTGGAACATTACATAACAGCAACTAACCCAGATTTATCCAAAGGGTTAAAGACATTATCCTGGAGGCCCGCAGACCTTCTACAAGAAGGAACTATGCAGGAAAATGGAAAAGGTTTGTCATTTGGAGCACTGAAAGAGGAAAAGATGTGTCAAAGATAGATATTGCCAACATCCTGGAGTATTTGGCAGAGCTTCTCCATACAGGCCTGTCCTATTCCTCCATCAAGATACATGCATCAGCTATTTCTGCAGAATACAGCTCGATCCCCCTGTCTTCTCACATCCTCTACTCAGGCAGTTCCTCAGAGGAATCAAGAATGTAAAACCTCCTAGGAAACCACCATTACCAGCATGTGACTTGAACTTTGTGCTAGAAAAATTGACACTCCCTCCATTCGAACCAGCAGCAACAGCAGATCTTCAACACCTATCCTGGAAAACTGCTTTCCTACTGGCAATTACTTCAGCAAGAAGGGTTTCGGAACTACAGGCCTTAATGGCAGTACAACCCTTCCTAATCTTCCGTCAAGATAGAGTATCCATGAGAACTAATCCTACATTTATGTCTAAGGTGGTATCCAGAGTGTCTCTAAACCAGGCAATCCACCTACCTACCTTCTTTCCCAATCCACAGAACAGGGGGGAAAGACTGCTGCATACCTTGGATGTACATAGACAGTTGTGCTACTACCTGGACAGAACCAAGGGCAATAGAAAAACTGACCAGCTTCTAGTAGCCTATGCAACAGGAAGGGAAGGAAAAGCAATTTCCAAACAGACAATCTCCAAGTGGATAGGAAATTGCATAAGATTCTGTTACTCCTACCATAGAAAGCCAATTCCACAGAACATAAGACCTCACTCTACAAGGGCTACAGCCACTACCACAGCTTTCTTACGGTGGCTACCAAGGACATTATTGAGGTGGCTACTTGGACCTCCATGCATACATTTGCCAAGCATTATAACTTACCTCTATACTCTAGATCCCGAGCAGGGTTTGCCACTGCTGTATTGCAAGGGATCCTAACTACACCATAATTCTATTTCCTCCTCCCCTAGTTTGGCTATGGTATTCTACCCATTTGTTAGGACTGCAGATGCATCCTTGAAGGACATAGTACAGTTTTGTACCTACCATAAATGTAGATGTCCGAACAGGATAGCATCTGCAGTCAGGATTACCCACCCTCCTTCCCCTCTGTGGTATTCCTAGAGTATTTACCCTCCTAATAGCTAGCTGTGGGGGATCTCTTATGGTGTATTTGTTTGTATATATGTACATACATGCTTATTTTTTGTGTTTGCCTACCTTTTTTTGGAAACATTGGCATTTACCCAAAATTTAGTTTTCCAAGAGGGCAACTGGCATCTGGGGCAAGAAACACTGAGGAAAATGGCGTCGGCTGATGCCTTTATACCCGAAGACCAGCAGAGATGACGTCGGGTGAAGTGCGATACCAGCCGAGGCCAGACCCAGACTTTGGAATCAAGGGCTGCCTGACGACAGGACAACCCATTTGTTAGGACTGCAGATGCTATCCTGTTCGGACATCTACATTTATGGTAGGTACAAAACTGTACTTTTCTGATACTTCTGATACTTGTTGTGAATGCTAGAATTAGAGGCAGTGCCACACCTGGCATTTAAATTTGGCCACATATCAAGAGAAAACCGTTATAAGTCTGTAGGTAGGAGTGAGTGGCAAAAATTAATAAGACATTTCTATACGAGATTAATGGAGGGAAGTACCAGTATGTTGAAATAGCCTCTGGAATAGATTGCCCATACATGTCAAGCAGAGTGCCTCTTTGGACCTCTTCAAGAGGAACCTTGACGTTTGGATGGGAGAAAGGAAATTCACCCCAGGGATCACGTCAGTCGCCCTGCTAGACAGGGGTCCAGGAAAGTAAATAATGTGGGAAGAAATAGCCAGGGAATTGTTATGGCTAGGCTTGTATAGGCCCTAGGCCCTAGGGCTGATAGCCTAGTACCAACCTATGAACCTATGAAGCCACTATGCTGTGTAGTGACTGTGTAAAAATTGTGTGTAGGAATACAGCACTAGCTTTAACAGAAGTAGGCTGTGGGTTTGTCATATGTATCCCCAATCTAATCCAAGAATGGGATGAGGCACAAATTATCTGATTGTGAACTTACTACTCATCTTCTTCTTTCAGCTTTTCCCAGTTAGGGGTCACCATAGCAGATCACCTGTCCGCTCATGATTGGCAGTGGAGTTTTTATGGTGTCTAGTTACCAGCCCCAGCACCTAACCTTCCACAGAAGGCACGCACATGCACGCACTCACGCCTAGGGCCAATTAAACTTACTACTCATCCTCATATATCTTAAAATAATGTTATTCATGAAGATGGAGAGATATATGGAATTTTTTTTATAAGATTGACTGTAAGAGTATTATAAAGCTTCCAGCTGGATAATTACTTGTACGACTGTCCTAAAAATGTTTAGCTGCACAGGGTTATACAGATGCGTTCATTTGTAAAATACGAGATCTTCTGGCTGTGTGTTTGGCACAGATTAGTGTAAAGCATTTCCATTACTTCAGAGTAGACTTTGAAAACTTAACAGAATGCTCTTTCAAGCAGCCCTGTATCTCCTGCCAACCCAATGATTGCATGTGGTGGATGAGGTAGTAATTTATATGCTGTTCCATTTCCGACCTTTTGTATTAACATTGTGCCTGTTGCAACTGTTTGGGATTGATGGTTCTTGTGGTAAACCTCAATGAGTGGTTAGTTGCTGAAAGGAAAAGCTTCAGCCCAGGATGGTTTGTAGGGTGTGTCCAGTGTATTCTAGGGTAAGACTGAAACCATGATAAGCCGCTTTTCAGAAGCGTGCGCTGACTAATTAGTAGTCAGGACTGGTTTGTTTACATAGGAAATGGAGACCTAGGTTTTTAGTATTTCCATGTCATATTTTCAATATGCTTATCCTAAAACCCAACTTTATGAGCTAGTGACACCTCAAAATGTTGCTGCCTCCCTGGAGACGGATATTGCAGTCAGTAGTGCAAAAGAGAACTTTATAGATGCATACTGCAAGTGATAGAGTTACAGTCCTAAGTTAAAACTTCCAATGAAATTGGAAATCTGCAGAAAATGCACTATACTGCTCACTTCATTTTGTAGGTGGACTGAGGAGGTTTCACACAGAGAGGGTGGTGTTATTGACAGTGTTGCAGGATATGTGATCCACAGTCTATTGATGGAGTGGCACTAGCTGATTATTTTCTCATTTACTTAAGTACAAAGGGCAAGAAAAATGTATTAGTTTAATTACATTGGGGTGATTGCTGCTGCTGCCTGCTGACCATCGTAACCTTTTTGGTCAGTTTGCTCACTTGTTCTGAAACACCATAGTGACAACTAACTGAGAGGGACTCTAATTTAGGCAGCAGTCAGGTTTGGTTAGTTTTTACATTGTTTAAGCCTAAACTGCATTGCACATGGTCAGTAATACTTACATGGTTCAAAGTGCAGTGGGCCTCTCTGAAGGCATGCTGCCTGCTTTTTCAAGTGATGTAGCCCCTCAAGACAACCCTGCTAAGGCATGCTACCTTCTTTCACAAGTGAAGTAACCCCTCAAGACATCCCTGTTCTTGAAGCTGACACACCCCTGAGGTCTCCAGTATCCACCAGTGTTTCCACCACAGGAATGTGCAACTCGACTTGCATACCCACACTTTCCTTCCAAGGAGAGGAGAGCTAACCGAACCGCATCACTCCTGCCCTACCCCATGTCGGCTGCAGCAGGCACCTGAGCCTCTAATTGAACTTGGATGGCTTGGGTCATAGTCAGGGTTCTGTCCCTCTACTCAAACAGAGCTGGCTGTCAAGGAGAGGGCTTTTTTGGCATCCCAAAAGCCTAACTGAATTTAGATTGACAGTAGGAATTGGAGTCCCCTGTAGTTAGTGAAGCAAACATTTACAGCCTGAGCATTGCAGGGGCATATAATGCCTTTGTTCTAAGTGTGTGAAAATGGGTGTTGGACATCATAGTCTTAATGAAGGGAATAGGAGGTTAGGAACAGAATACTGGAGCTGCTGGAAACATCCCATTATCATTTGTGAATTGAGAAAGGGGTGTTACTAGTGACAGAGTACTGCTGAGTAGAGAGACAAGCACACACACATGTATCTGTGTGTTTGTCCATAAGGGGTCATTTGCATGTATCCCATGGGCTTTCATTACAGGAGGTTTAATGTATCACACAGTGAAAACTCTAGTTCGGCTGCATTTTTCTTGCATTTGTCACTGAATAATTTGCCTGTATGATTTTTTACTGGATCTATATTATTTCAGCAAACGCTTGAAATAGTGAATGCTGTTTAATTGACCAATAAAATTGCAATCCCTAAATAGCGAACACACGGAACAGTGATCCCCCCCCCCACCGGGAAAAAAATCGCTGCTCCATAAAAAAAAAAAAAAAAAAAAAAAAAAAATCACAGTGTGTGTGGGCTGTGCCCCCCGCCCCACACTTAAATATACCAATTCCAGGATTGCCGCACTACAGTGGAGGAAATGGCAAAGTCCCAAACATGGCCCAGTGATTTTTTTTCCTTGAGAAAAAATCCGGGATTTAGGGAAGGGATTTTGACTTTATTGTGTCGAGTAAACAGCTTTCGTTGTTGTAAGTGTTCACTGAAATAATATTAGACCCATTTTACCGTTTGGTTTGTGTGTGTGTGTGTGTGTGGATACAAGATACACGTGTGTGTGTGTGTGTGTGTGTGTGTGTGTGTGTGTGTGTGTATATATATATATATATAGATATATATATAGATATATATATATGTGTATATAGATATATATATAGATATATATATATGTGTATATAGATATATATATAGATATATATATATGTATATACATATGCACGTACACAGGTGCTACGGTAGCATTGTCGCCTCACAGTCAGATGCTGTCCGGTTCGATTCTCAGCTAGAGCGTCTTCTGTGTGGGGACATGCGTGAATGGGCGTACCTTTGTTGAAGGTTGTGTGTCAGGGCTGGTAACTCGACACGTAAAAATCAACTACCAATCATTAATGGACCGGAGTTCCGCTGTGGCGACCCCTAACCGGGAAAAGCCGAAAAGACACAACAACAACACACACACGCAAATATAAAGTTTTATGTTTCAGTGCATCCCAAAAAAGGAGAAAGGCAAAAAAAAAAAAAAAAAAAAAAAGAAACTTGAATGTCTGTTCGTGGACCCAATGTTGTCCTACAGTTCTGTTATTATTTCCAGTTTCTTTTTCTGTCATAGTAAGCAAAATGAAAAGTTAAAACTGGACCACTGAAAGTGATGTAGAGATTTGCAAAGTCAAAAGTCCTTCTTAACAGGGTTATGTATTATAATAGTACTGTCTTCCATGTTTATTTTGTAGGTTTTGGGACTGTAGGGATAGGGAAAAGGAAGGGGCACTGTGGACTGGTCAGCAGTTGTCACTTCTGATGGGAGTGAAAACATAAGCAGACACAGCTGGAAACTAGTGATAGTGGAGGATATGTGTGTGTGTGTATATATATATATATATATATATATATATATATATATGTGTGTGTGTGTGTGTGTGTGTGTGTGAAAGTGTGTGCGTGTGAAAGTTCCTTCTCTACTGTTGCCAATCCAAGTTTGTTGTCAGCCAGAGGGACTTTGTATCTGTGATTTATGTAAACGCCCTTTTCAAAGGCGAGACCTTTTTTCCTTCCTCCCTGCTGTGGTAGCAGTCATCAACTGACAAATGGTGTTGCTTTTACTGCTGTGATTTAATCAGATTTTATTGACCTTTGTATATATACATTTCTCCCTTTGAATGACTTTTGGCCTTTTTGTTTTCTTTGTGTTTCTCTCGTGTAAAAATGCAGACATCAGATTGAGTTTGTATATAAAAATGAAGTTTTGTTTCTTTCGCTTTCTTTAGGTTTCAAGAGACTTGCACAATGACCTCAAGAAAAAAAACTTTTTTGCAGTAGTTTTGATTTTACTTATTTCTTTATTATTTACTTAAAGGTTGCAGTTAATGTTTTTGACTCTTGCTTTTTGAAAAATTTGCTTTTAGCCATGCTTAGTGTATGCGTCTCTCAGGTCTTTACTTTCTCTTATGTTAACTGACGTTTGAATTGGAACTCTGTGGTCCTGTTAAAAGGCATTGTTTCATCGTAGTTTTCTTATTTCTGTCACCACCACTGTTAAGTGGCACAATAGTCATCTGTACCCAGCATCTTAAAGTGCAACATTGAGTTACCTGCACTGATACCATTCACTGCTGTTCTGCAGTTGTCAGAGTATATTAATGTAGGTATGCATGTTATCTTATTTGTTACCTTAATTACTGGGCTTGTTCTCAAACCCCTTTCATCCATAACTTGGAACCTGTGGCATGTTCAAAAGGTCCTTTTCAGCACGACTAAGTTACATAGTTGAAAAGTGTTTGGTACAAACAAAAATGACAGATATATGCACACAGATGTGCAAAATTCTATACATTGACACAAATATTAAGAAAAAATGTATACATTGAGCACTGAAGCAAATAAAATGAGTTCATTGTCTATTTAACAAAAATACATGCATTCAGAGATGAGTATCGAGCAATGAAAATATATTAACGATTGAGAGTAGTAAGTAACTTGTGTATAACTATTAACATATATGCATAGACTGTAGTATCACACAATTATGGAAGTAATCAGACAAGTTTATAGATTCCATATACAAATGTGAAATTTTTGTAGAGTTGTGCTTGATCTTTATCTGAATAACTTGAGTATGATGTGTTTAGTACAGCTTGACTTAGTATTTGTAGGAGCTGATAACTTTTGGCTAGTTGTTTAAACCTAGCTTGGCAGTTGGTGAAAGGGGAACCTCATATTCCAGATGAATCACCTGGAATTTAAACCCCTCAATAACAGATTCTGGAGAAGAGGAAAGAGGAATTGCCCAGGGTTTATTCCTGGAAAACACAAATTTGAAGGAATAGTTGCACTTGTAGGGAAAAGTAGGATGGTCCACTGACTCCTTTCCACCCCCCTTCACAAAAGGCTGCAGCAGGCCTATAGACGTATCCCATAATCTTTCTAAGGTTGGTTCTATCACTGGTAAGTAAACTGAAAGATGCTGGCAGAATGGCCTGAGGCATTCCAGACAATGTAGCCATTGTTCCCTGCATGGCGTGTACTATTTTCTTCCCTCCAAGAAATTGCTCAGTTTGGGCAGAGACTCAAGCTCAACCCCACTACCTCAGCAGCAGTTTTGTGCAAGGCTTCAGTGTACATACAAGGGCCTGACTGTCTGTCCAACAGGGAGTCTAGGTCCTTGGACATATTATGGCATGTGTGTGTTCTCATCTGCCACACTTTCTCTGGGGGTGTTAACTGTCTTACTCCCTTTTCCTATTTTCATAGGGACTTGCCTGATGAAATGCTTCACGGGATGAAAGGACTAATTGTTGTGTCTAGTGCAGATAAAGTGCCATGCTACTGTGTCCAGAAGTAGTGACAGTGATATGGTCCACATAATGTATAATGTGGCAGAAGGCTTGTCAAGATCTAGTTTAGTATATTACTCCTGGCTCTGGTTAGCTGACGTGTGGTAGTTAGTGCAGGGGGATTTAGGCTTTGAACTGTTAACATGCTGCTTCTTGTAGTACAAGGATTGATTTCCTCAACCTTAATTTGCCTAATGTGTGATCATGGGCAAGTCACTTAACCACGCAGTGCTTTGGGGCAATTAGAAAATTGGGCTAAATTCTTCAGTGATTTCCTGGATTGCATGCCTAGTTACTGTCTGTGAACCTGTGACAATGTGGAGGATACCCAGGTAACTTTTTGGATTCTACCTTTTCAAGTCAGCTTGCATTTTGTGATTAAGTCAAGACACACCTAAATCTTCTACAGCATTCCTGTAACAGAACATAGATTGGATGTAAAGCCATGTGGAAAATGTTAGAAGAGGATAGACTTAAACAAGCCTGTGTCAGCAAAATCATCCACTCAAAGGGTGAGTTAACTGCTGCTCATCAGAAAGTTGTTGTCTACCCAGGGTGGTGACACAATGATCCTAAAGGCTTTCTTGCTGTACCTGGAGGCATTTGAGGGGTGACTATTCTTTCACCTGCTTGGGTGGCCCTTGATCACAGAAGACAAGGTTGGTCAAGAGCGTAGTATCAAGAGGTTAATTATATCATCCCGTCTCAGCATTACTACCCCTGATGGACATCTCACCCCATTAAAAACTGCTAGCAAAGGAGTTGAGCAAAAAAGAACCATCCAAGAGGTTCCACCAGATCCAAAAGGACAAGGATTGCTATTCCATATTCTTTCTTGTGCAAAATCAAACAAGTGAACGTAGGCCAGTACTGGATTTCAGTGGCCTGTCACTTAAGTATCCTTTTGCATGAACTTTGTGCAAAAGTGTTCTACTTTGTTTATCCCAAGGAGAGACTGGATTTGTTCTTTGACTCTCCAGGATGCTTACCTACTTGTCATTGCTAAGGCATCCATACCTGCAAATAGGCTGGGAGCAAGTTATTATTTCAGGAACCTGCCTTTCTATCTCACCATAGCACCTAGGTGCTCACTGAATACATGGCATTAGCAGCAGTCTGTCACAGACTGCAGGGAGTCAAAAAATGTTTTTTGCATGACTGGCTCCTTGCTTCATGGATGTTAGACATACAGTTAAGCAGCCAGGAGTGTCTGATGAGATTGTTCAAGTCTTTCAAAATTGCAATTAACCTGACAAAGTCAATCTTAACAACCTACCCTTAGAAATGCCTTTCAAAATTCATGAGTATGAACCTGCGAATGGTTACTGTAATATTGAAAAATGAAATGGCAGCCGTCTTGCAGTTCTACTTGTGTTTCCAGTTTACATCTCTAGATTTAAAATTAAGAAAACATTTCTATAAAGAACACATCACCTGATAGTCTGGCACTACTTATCAGGAACTTGAGTCATATTATGGGATCTGCATCATCTTTGAAAAGCTCACTAGACTACATTTTGAACCAATGGCTTCAGTGGACCTCCAATTTTTCCCGTTGCCATCATGTTGGCATACACGCTATCAGAATTGTAGGCCCTTTCAATAAAATGTCATTTCACAAGTAAATGTTAATGCTTAAAATAAATCCCTACTTTTGTCCAGTGTGGCTACATAATCCAACCTGAATCAGAGAGAGAGTTAAACTGCTAAATGTTCTTCATGTTTCACTGTTGCAGTCATCACAATTGGGTTATCTGCCTGCAGGTAGCCCTCAGTTGGCCCGAATACCAGAGACTTGGATTTCTGCGTCGGTTGCTGTCACTCCGGGACTGACGTCAGGTTGTCGGGGGTATAAAAACAGGCAGCCGACGCCATTACATCAGTCTTTCTTGCTGAGGAGCCCGAAGCAGAAGCAGTTTGCACGAGTGCTGGTCGGCCACTACCTGAGTTTTTGTTTCTGAATTGAATCATCCTGAAGTCTTCTAAAGCTAAGTATCCCGTTGCGGATCCTTTTTTCTTGCTCTAACCGATGTCAGAAAAAGTTGATAATTGTCTCGCCTGTGGAAAACAAATACCACACTGAAATTTCCATTCTTACTGCGTTACCTGTTTAGGCCCAGACCATGACGTACCTCGTTGTTGGTTTTGTGCTTTGTTCAACGCCCGAACTATTCATCGTTGGGCCTTTATTGTCACTAAATACTTTCGCTCTTGATCTCCGTATTCCAAAATGGCTTCGGTACGCCATCCTACTACCGATCTTCCAAAAAAAGTAAGGATAAAGACAGAGACAGACCGCACAGGTCGAAAACTGCCAACGACGCTTCCGTTAAGCTAGTCGCCAGTTTGCTGGTATTCGGTGAGTTACTTTCGCAGCCCCTGATGCCTGCTTCGATGGATTCGCAGGCCACTACCAAGACCCGTTCGGAGTCTGGTATGCTGTGAGACTCTTTGACTACGTAACCTGCGGATGTCTCTACCTTGGATGGGTCCGGAGCCAGCAGGCATCGGCTTCCAAGGAAGTTCTTCGCACTACCCGATATTCTACACAAACTGATGACTTCTTTTGCGTCTTCAGTTCTCTCTAAAACTACCGAGTTTCTAAGGCCAAGAGTACGAGCTGCACCTAAATAAATGACAACCCAAACTCAAGCACCTGCTTCATTGCCACAACATCAAATGCTTAAAATGGCAGAAGACCGGATTTTGCTGATTAGGGAAAGCTAGCCTTCCCCTGCTAAGAGTAAATGAGACCTGTCCCCAGCAGCTTTAACAGACCAAGAGTCCGATGACTCTGAGGTTTGTGAATATGAAGACATGCCTTTATCTGCTTATGAGAATTCATATGCAGAGGAATCCATTCCCTCTGATTCATCTCCAGAGGATTTTTCTTTTGGTGAAACCCTACATACATTAAGAGAGCATTTCCACTGGGAATGCCAAGACTATCCTCAGTCCGAAAATAATTTTTAGATTTGCTAAAACATACACCCTTAGCAATACCTCCAGTTCTGGATGTTGTGGATGATGTCTTTATGGAATCCAGTCTAACTCCTGATACTTTACCCCTGCTCCTAGGAAACCAGACAGGTAATACAGAGTTCCTGACTCTCACAAATTTCTTTTCAAAAATCCTACTGCTGACCCAGAGGTCATCTCCCAGGGGCCTAAAGGTATAAAAGCAACTACAGCTAAGAATCCCATTCCTTCGGACAGGGATTCCAGAGCTTTAGACAGACTGGGTAAAAAGTATACATCTCTGCAACTCTCTCTATTAGGACATTGAATTGCCAGATTCACATGCTGAAGTACCAGCAACATATTAAGGAACTTATTAAGCAAAAATTAGCTACCTTTACAGACTGTGCAGAAAGCAAAGAATTACAAGAGCTTATGCATTCTGCAAGCCAAGTCAGCAAGCATACTTTGCAATGCGGCTTTGATGCCCTAGAAGCATCTTGTAGGGCAGCAGTCATTGGTTCTGTACTGAGAAGGCATGCTTGGCTGAAGGAGCAGACCTTGCCAGACCATGTCAAATCAAAATTACTAGACTCTCCTTTGAACAAGGACAATCTGTTTGGCACCAAAGCAGAAGAGGTTCTAAAAAAGATGGAAGAAAAAGCTAAATCTATGCAGACAGTCAAAGATATTTTGCAAGTGCAATATCCTAGATTCAGTAGGCATTGCCCCTCAAAGCATTGGTCCTTTCCAGCCCCCTCAAGGCCATCTCAAACAGACCCCCCCCCAGACTTCAGTCTCAGGGTATGCAGAGATCTAAGCAATGGAGTGCCTCCACTTCAAAAACAGGGAGTGCTAAGCCACCCCCTTACGGAAAGAATTCACAATGACTTCTCAACTCCACTCCTCACCTCTGCCCAACTGCTCATGCCCCTAGGAGTAAAACTTGCCCATCATGCAAAAAACTGGACCTCCATCACCAAGGACGGATGGTTCCTCAACATTGTATCCCAGGGGTACAAAATTTACTTCCACTCTCTGCCAACCCCAAAAGGGTTCCCAGACCTTCCTCCAAACCAGTAATCCCTGCTCTCCATAAGGGCAGTTCAACCTGTTCCTGCAGAACAGATAGGTCAAGGGTTCTATTCCAGACTTTTCCTGGTACCCAGAAAAGAGGGCACTTGGTGCCCAATCCTAGATCTTTCCATTTTAAACACCTTTCTGGTGGTACCAACATTCGAAATGCTCACCCTTCAGCAGCTTATTCCTATGCTGTCCAAAGATGCCTGGTTAGCCACCCTAGACCTAAAAGAAGCCTATCTGCACATCCCTATCAGGGACTCTTGCAGGAAATACCTACGGTTCAGGGCAGGATCTATGCATTATCAGTTCTCTGCACTTCCCTTTGGCTTATCCACTGCTCCCAGAGTATTCACAAAATGCCTGGCTCCAGCCATTGCCTATTGCAGACAGAGAAAAAATCAAATTTACCCGTACTTGGATGACAGCCTGATTCAGGCAGACAGTAAGGAAAAGCTGTTGCAACACATGACATTTGTGAAGAACCTTCTAACCTCCCTGGGGTACACTGTCAACGAAAAGAAATCAAAACTAGTCCCCAGTCAAAAGATTGTATTCTTAGGAGCAAGCTTGGACACAGCATCCCAGATGGCATTCCTTACTCCAGAAAAACAAGCCTATCTGACAGACTACTTCACTCAAATGGCCACCAGAACCCAGCTATCTGCAAGGAAAATCCTGCAGGCTCTAGGATTCATGGCCTCTTGCATCCTACTAATTCCACATGCCAGACTGCATATGAGGAAACTTCAATGGTACTTAAAAAGTTTTTGGTGCCAACATTCTCATGACCTGGAAACTGTCATACCTTGTATAAGGACAGAGTTTCTTTGGTGGGCAGCAGCATGCAACCACAACAAGGGACTTCCCTTTACTCAACCCCATGCTGCCCATACCCTAACCACAGACTCATTAGACTATGCCTGGGGGGCACACCTGGATGACAAGTGCATCCAGGGCCACTGGAGCCCAAGTCAAATTCATCTGCACATCAACCAAAAAGAGATGCTTGCTGTACAGAATGCCCTGACAGCTCTCAGATACCCACTCTTGCCAGGACAGCTGCTGATAAAAACAGACAACACCACAGTTATGTGGTACATCAACAATCAGGGGGAACCCACTCTTACCCACTCTGCAGGCTAACCATGGCCCTGTGGAACACTACCTTGGACATGCATGTTCATCTGCAAGCTCAATTCCTGCCAGGCAAACAAGATTCACTGTCAGACGACTTAAGCATAAATCTCCTAGACCCCCTGTGTGGCAGTTAGAACCCAGCACCTACAGCCTTCTAATCCTGAAATGGGGGACCCCAGAAGTGGACCACTTTGCCTCTCCCTCCAATCACCAGCTCAGCAAGTACTGCACCAGGACACCTCACAGCAGGGCCTGGAAAGTGGATTCCCTATCCTTCCAGTGGGAAAACCTTTCAGTCTATGCATTCCCCCCTCTGTCCCCTTCTCTCAAGAATATTACTCAAGATAAGACAGGACAGACCAAGGACAATCCTGATTGCCCCAGACTGGCCATGCCAGCACTGGTACCCACTACTGTGCGGCCTGTCACCGGTGCCACCCTGGCACCTACCCCAGATCCCAACCCTCCTCACTCAGCAGGGAGGACAGATGTTGCATCTGCAACTGCAAACTCTGAATCTTGCAGCCTGGCTTATTCCTTGAATCCCCCCCCCCCCCCCCCCCAGTGACCAGCCTATGCAAGCAGGTGCTGGACATCATTCTTGAAGCCAGAAGACCCAATACAAGGAAATCCTATGCTGATAAGTGGAAAAGGTATTGCTCCTGGATTCAGTCTAAAGGAGAGGACACAGCACTGCCCTCCTTACATCTAATCCTGGATTACCTAGCAGATCTACTCCACAGAGGCCTATCCTTCTCCATTAAGATCTATGCCTCTGCCATCTCGGCTCATTATAACACTGAGCCACCTCTCTTCTCTCACCCTCTCATCAAACAGTTCCTGAGAGGGGCAAACAAAATAAGGCCACCAAGGAGAGTACCCACCCCTGTACTGGAAAATCTCACGCTCCCTCCCTTTGAGCCTGCAAGCATCAGCAGAGTTAAAATTCCTCTCTTGGAAAACAGCCTTGCTTCTGACCATCACTTCAGCTAGAAGAGTGTCTGAGCTACAAGCACCTATGGCTGTGGAACCCCTCATTATTTTTCATGCTGACAGGGTCTCCCTCAGGACTAATCCTTCCTTTATGCCTAAAGTGGTGTCCAGTGTGGCTCTTAACCAATCTTTCCACTTGCCAACCTTCTTCCCTAATCCTCAAGATAAAGGGGAAAGGATCCTGCACTCCTTGGACATGCAGAGATGGCTCAGATTCTACCTGGATAGGACTAAGCCTTTTAGGAAATCTGACCAGTTACTACTCAGATGTCCTTCATGGATGCATCTGCAGTCATAACAACTGGGTTGTCCTGTCGTCAGGCAGCCCTTCGGTCGGCCGGATTCCAAAGTCCGGGTCCGGCTTCGGCTGATGTCGCACTTCACCCGACGTCATCTCTGCTGGTCTTCGGGTATAAAGGCATCAGCCGACGCCATTTTCCTCAGTCTTTCTTGCGCGTGGCCAAGCAGAAGCTGTTCGCAAGTGCCGGTCGGTCAGATCCAGAGATTACTACTACCGAATACTCCTTCGAAGACTTCTAAAAGCTAAGTACCCCGTTGGGGACTCTTTCTTGCCTCAGCCGATGTCAGAAAAAGTCAATAACTGTTTAACTTGTGGGAAACAAATACCTCATAAAGATTTCCACTCTTACTGTTTGCCTTGTTTAGGCCCAGACCACGACGTAGCAGCCTGTTCGGCCTGTGCTTCATTCAACCGACGAACGCTTAGGCGTCGGTCGGAGTTTGCTGAACAGTTTTTCGGCTCTGATTTTGCGTACATTATGCCGTCGGATCCTCCGACTACCCAAATTGTTAAAAAACGCAAAGAAAAAGACCGACACTCGCGGTCCGCGGTTTCGGCCGAAACCATGGTTAAGCAAACCGCGAGTGTCTCGGTTTCGGCTGAAACCGAGAAAACTGATCAGAGTACAGCCGAATCAATGACTACTACTGAGGTTCCGGCTACTTTACTTGAATCGGCCTCAGAAATTTTACCTACTACAGTGGTTACTAGTGACTTATCAGACACCATCCCTTTGGATGTCTCTACCCCAGCACGTGGTACTGCTAGGCCTCCTGCAGCCATGTCTATTAAGGCCTTTGCCAGGGCTAAAGCAGCCAAATCTACTAAATCAGTGCCTGTTAAACCCCCCTCAACCAGGCCCACTTCTAGCTCACAAATGCTTACTCTGGCAGAAGATTTAATATTCTTAATTAGGGGATCTCAATCTCACCCAGACAGGGCCTCTCAGCCCCCAGAAAAGAGACCTAGAGCAGAGCCCCTCGAGCCTGTGTCCTCTGATGATTCTGCGGATGACTCAGATATTACAGACCAGCCAGAGGCTCCTTTCTCCAATTATGAAGACTCAGATGCTGAAGAATCCATTCCAGCTGCTTCTCCACCAGAAGAATTCTCCTTTGGGGAAACCTTACATGCCATGAGAGAACAATTCCAATGGCAGGAACAGGATTTCTCAGATTCCAGAAAAAGACTTAGGACTTTTCTGCACCTACCACAACACAGGCCCTTAGCTATACCTCCTGTCCTCTCTGTTGTGGACGATGCATTTAATGATGTTTGCACTGCACCAGATTCCTTACCTCCAGCACCTGCCAAACCAGATTGATTTTACAGGGTGCCAGACACTCATCATCACCTATACAGGCCCCACTTGCAGACCCCGAAACTATATCCCAGGGGCCTAAGGCAGTAGCCTCGACCACAGCAAAAAACCCTATTCCTTCTGAAAGGGAAGCCAGGTCTTTAGACCGATGGGGCAAAAAGGTTTACACCTCTGCTACTCTCTCAGCTAGAGCTTTAAACTGTCAGTTTCACATGATACAATACCAAGAGTTTATGCTTGATCAGTTAACTAAAAAGCTATCCTCTGATGACTCTATAGATAAGAAATATCTATTAGAAATGGTAAATAACATACAACAGGTTAGTAACCATTCCTTAAAATGTGGCTATGATGCACTGGAGGCTTCATTTAGATCAGCCATGACTGGCACAGTGATAAGAAGACATGCATGGCTGAAGGAACAAGTCTTACCGGATCATGTTAAAGCTAAGTTATTAGATGCTCCTATGGATAAGACCACTTTGTTTGGTACACCTGCCCAGCAGGTAATGAAGAAAATGGAAGAAAAGGCAAAATCTGTACAAACGGTTAAAGATTTCTTGCAGGTTCAGCCCCCCAAGGTTTAGCAGGAACTGGCCTGCCAAAAATTGGTCATTTCCTGACTCCACAAGATCCCAAAGGGGCAGGAATAGACGTTCCAGAGGCAGAAATCAATCCAGAGGGGGTGCCTACAGAGGACGACAGTGGCAAGGTAATAACAGAGGCACAGGCACAGCCACTACCACTACAACAGGACAATCACAGTGACTTGATTCTAACTCCGCCTACCAGGGAACAAAAAGCAGCACCATTAGGCGGAAAATTAACCTTATTTTCGAAGAACTGGCACTATATCACAAAAGACAAGTGGATTTTGCAAACCATAGACCAAGGTTACGTTTCCACTTCCACACTTTACCAGTCAAAGAGGAATGCCAAACCTGCCTCCAAATCAAAAACAGAAGCTCTACAGCAGATAATGCAATTAACAAAGATGAGAGCTGTGGAAAGAGTACCAATAACAGAACAAGGCAAAGGATTCTACTCCAGACTATTCCTAGTTCCAAGAAAGGAAAAAGTTGGAGACCTATTCTCGACCTGTCCACCTTAAACACATACATCATTGTCCCAAAATTCAAAATGCTGACCCTACAGCAACTTCTTCCCATGCTGGGCAAGGAGTGTTGGCTGGTAACTCTAGATCTCAAGGAGGCATACCTGCACGTCCCCATTCGACCAATTTGCAGAAGATACCTCAGATTTCTTGCAGGATCAGAGCACTATCAATTCTCAGCATTGCCCTTTGGCTTATCTACTGCGCCCAGAGTATTCACAAAATGCCTGGCATCAGTAATCGCCCACTGCAGACTACAGGGAATCCAAATTTATCCATACCTGGACGACTGCCTGCTACAAGGGGACAACAAAAGCAAGCTGACAACAGATTTACAAAGGGTCATTTACTTGCTACAAGCACTGGGATACACAGTCAATTTACAAAAGTCAAGGCTGATTCCATCCCAAACAAGGACATTTTTGGGCGCGGAATTGGACACAGTAAAACAAATGGCATTCCTAACTGCAGAAAAACAAAAAGAACTCCCTCTTTACTTCTTGGCACTAACAAACCAGAACAAGCTAACAGCAAGAAAAGTTCTGCAGGCCTTGGGCTTCATGGCATCATGCATAATCTTGGTTCCACATGCCAGACTGCATATGAGAAAACTACAGTGGTACCTAAAGAATTTATGGCCCCAACACAGGCACAGCCTAGAAGCAGAAATTCCACTAATCCCATGCCTAAAACAGGAGTTCCTATGGTGGGCTCAAGCATGCCAGTCAAACCCAGGCCTACCCTTTCACAACTATCAAGCAAGCCAAACCATCACAACAGACGCCTCAGACCTAGGATGGGCGGCTCACATGCTGGACAAATGCGCATAAGGATTGTGGACGCAGGACCAGCTTCACCTGCACATCAACCTAAAAGAAAGGCTGGCAGTAAAACTGGCAATCCAAAAATTCAGACCATTTCTCAAAGAAGGCCATTTGATGATAAGGACAGACAACACCACAGTCATGTGGTACATCAACAAACAGGGAGGCACTCATTCATACCCCTATGCAGAATGACTTTGGACCTTTGGAACCTGGCACTCAGCTACAACATCCAGTTACAGGCAATGTTTGTACCGGAAAGGAGAACACTCTAGCAGACATGTTAAGCAGAACCACCTCGGATGCTCACGAATGGATGCTACACCCGGACATCTTCAAGACCATCGCAAAGAAATGGGGAATGCCACAGATAGATCTATTCGCTTCCCCTCTCAATCACCAGCTCAAAAAATTCTGCACAAGGACATTCCATCCACTTGCATGGAAAGTGGATTCGCTCTCCTTCAGCTGGAAAGGTCTGACAGCATATGCATTCCCACCTCTTCCCTTGATACACAAGGTATTACTAAAAATCAAGGAGGAACGTCCAAGGATAATCCTGATAGCTCGAACTGGCCAAGACAACACTGGTACCCATTGCTGAGGAGCATGTCTCGGGACAAAATGTGGTCAATACCCCTGATGCCTTTGATGTTAACTCAGAACAACTACAGCATCATGCATCCAAACCTAAAAGCGTTGCAATTGACTGCATGGCACATCACATAGCAGCAACTAATCCAGATCTCTCCCAAAGGGTTAAAGACATTATCCTTGAAGCCCGCAGACCTTCAACAAGAAGGAACTATGCAGGGAAATGGAAAAGGTTTGTCATTTGGAGTGCTGAAAGAGGAAAAGATGTGTCGAATATAGATATTGCTAACATTCTGGAGTACTTGGCAGAGCTTCTACATACAGGCCTGTCCTATTCCTCCATCAAGATACATGCATCAGCTATTTCAGCAGAATACAGCTTTGATCCACCTGTCTTCTCGCATCCTCTACTCAGGCAGTTCCTCAGAGGGATCAAGAATGTAAAACCTCCTAGGAAACCACCACTGCCAGCTTGGGATTTGACCTTTGTGCTAGAAAAGTTGACACTCGCACCTTTTGAACCAGCAGCAACAGCAGACCTACAGCATCTATCATGGAAAACTGCTTTCCTACTGGCAATAACCTCAGCAAGGAGGGTTTCTGAACTTCAGGCCCTAATGGCAGTACAACCCTTCCTAATCTTCCACCAAGATAGAGTGTCCATGAGGACTAATCCTACATTTATGCCTAAGGTGGTATCCAGAGTGTCTTTAAACCAGGCAATCCACCTACCTACCTTCTTCCCCAACCCACAAAACAGAGGGGAAAGAATGCTGCATACCTTGGATGTACACAGACAGCTACGCTACTACCTGGACAGAACAAAAAGTAACAGACAAACTGGCCAGCTTTTGTAGCCTATGCAACAGGAAGGGAAGGAAAAGCAATTTCCAAACAGACAATCTCCAAATGGATAGGAAATTGCATACGATTCTGTTACTCCTTCCATGGAAAACCAATTCCACAGAACATACGGCCTCATTCTACAAGAGCAACAGCCACTACCACAGCCTTCTTACGAGGAGTGGCAACCAAGGACATTATTCAGGCGGCTACTTGGACCTCCGTGCATACATTTGCCAAGCATTATAATTTACCTCTGTATTCCAGATCCCAAGCAGGGTTTGCCACTGCTGTACTGCAAGGGATCCTCACCACACCATACTCTATCCTTCCTCCTCCCCTAGTTGGCTATGGTATTCTACCCAGTTGTTATGACTGCAGATGCATCCATGAAGGACATAGTACAGTTTTGTACCTACCATAAATGTAGATGTCCGAACTGGATAGCATCTGCAGTCAGGATTACCCTCCCTCCTTCCCCTCTATGGTACTCCTAGGGTATTTACCCTCCTAATAGCTAGCTGGTGGGGGGAGTCTCTTATGGTGTATTTGTTTGTATATATGTACATACATGCTTATTTTTTGTGTTTGCCTTCTATCTTTTGGAAACATTGGCATTTTACCCAAAATTTAGCCTTCCAAGAGGGCAACTGGCATCTGGGGCAAGAAACACTGAGGAAAATGGCGTCGGCTGATGCCTTTATACCCGAAGACCAGCAGAGATGACGTCGGGTGAAGTGCGACATCAGCCGAAGCTGGACCCGGACTTTGGAATCCGGCCGACCGAAGGGCTGCCTGACGACAGGACAACCCAGTTGTTATGACTGCAGATGCTATCCAGTTCGGACATCTACATTTATGGTAGATACAAAACTGTACTTTTTGCACCAGGGGCAGAGGGCAAGGCCATTTCAAAACAAACAATTGCCAAATGGATAGTACACTGTATCCATTTCTGCTACAAACACCATGAGAAGCCAACCCCTCAGGGGATCAGAACACATTCCACTAGGGCAACTTCTACCTCTACAGCATTCCTCAGGTGAGTCCCTACCAGGGACATTCTGGAAGCTGCTACCTGGAGTTCTGTACACACCTTCACCAAGCATTACCACCTGCTTATCTTTTCCATATCCAGGGCGGGTTTTGCAGCAGCAGTCCTGCAGGGGATACAAGCCAACCCCAACTCTTCTTGACTGCCTCCACCCTTTCTTCAGCTTTGTGAATCAACCCAGGTGTGATGACTGCAACAGTGAAACATGAAGAACATAGTACAGTTGTGTACATTTATCATAAATGTAGATGTTCAAGTATATTCACTGTTGCAGTCCTGGTTTCCCTCCCTCCAGCCCCCTTCTCTCTCTCTCCTCTGTATCTATTACTCACCCCTTACAGGGGTATTGGTATTTACTTTTTACAGGTGGTGATTTCCCCACCATACCGTAGCTCCCTATCAGGGGGCTCCTGATGTTTGGAGCAAGAAAAACTTGTGTAATGGTGTTGGCTGCCTGTTTTTATACCTCTGATAACCTGACGTCAGTCCTGGAGCGACAGCAACCGATGCAGAAATACTAAGACTCTGGTATTTGGGCTGACGGAGGGCTACCTGCAGGCAGATAACCCAAGTGTGATGACTGCAACAGTGAATACACTCGAACATCTAAATTTAAGTTAAGTGTACACAACTGTACTTTTTCTTTCCCTCGTACAACAGCAAATGAGAGTATATTTACTGCATGTATGTAAACAGACAACTGAGGTTCTGTCTCAGTAGAACCAGATCTGTAGGCAAATAGAATCAGTTGTTTGGTTACATGGGTTTCCTCCAGGTACTCTGGTTTCCTCCCACATTCCAAAGACATGCAGAAGGTGGATTGGACACTCTTAAGTTGCCCATAGGTGAGGAGGTGTGCGTGACTGAGTGCTGCGAATTTACTACCACAGCAGGGCTAGTCACCTAGTGGTGTAAACCTTGGCTCGAGATGATTGTCACTGTGGGAAGTGACACCCTGACCCCATATGCACAATTTGAAGAGGGGTTGAGGTTGGATGGATGAATGGTTTGTATTCTTAGTACCCTAGGGATAACATTTCCAGTTATCCTTTTTAGATGGCAAGCCAAATTCATATTTTCTGAGTTAATTATTTCAAGTCCTTACTAGCTGCATTGAAAACCCACACTGCATTAGCCATGGCTGCATGTGTGGCATTTTTGCATAATGCATCTATAGATGGAGTCTGCAGAGCATCCCACATGGTCTACATTATACACCTTTGGCAGACATTACGAACTGGATCTTGTGTGTGTGTGTGTGTGTGTGTGTGTGTGTGTGTATATATATATATATATATATATATATATATATATATATATATATATATATATATATATATATATATATATATATATATATATATATATATATATATATATATAAAGATATATATCACTCCACCTTTGTAGCTACATTTGTCAGTGATATTCTTGTGCCTGGAACCAACCAGGAGGTTTTACTAGGGACTCTGTTCTACTGATCTAAGAAGGTAAACCACTTCTTATCAGATGGGACAGTAATGTATCTGCCATAGTGATAGAACTATATACATTTTTGATAATGTTTTCCCTTTATGATCAATTATATCTCTCAGAGTGAATCTGATGCATTACACTGCTGTGGATGTTGTATTGCAAACATTTTTATGTCTTTCTATTCTCATGTTGCAGTATTCTTAACCTTGGGGTTGTCCTCCGCCTAGTGACCCAAACACCTGGCCAGTATACAAAAGCATTAGTCACTGCAAGGTACACGGGATGTTAGACATGGGCCATAAAAGTGGCATCTACACATACCTTCCTCAGAACTTCTCTGCCGTTGAGGCCTTTTTCTTATTTTCATGGTCATTGCATACCAACCCAAGTTCATGTCTTTCAGAAAAGGAAGTGTAGGTGTGGACTTTGGATCCCTCATAAGGATGCCCATGACCTGTGTCTATTTTGCCTAGGCCCCAACCCTGACCATAAGGCCTGCACCATTTGTCAAGCCTTCATCCCAAAGACCCTTCACAGCCATCTGCATGCCCTTAACCTATACTTGGAAAACCAAAGACTTAAACATCTGGCTCTTGGAATGGAAGGGCCATCCTGTCATACTGCTGAGCCACCAAAAAAGAAGGCCAAAGTTTCAAGGCCTGAAACTACCATAGCACCTCTTCCACCCTATGGTTCCCCCTGTGGCCGAGGTACATATGGAGGAACATACGGAACCAGCCGACTCAGGTTTAGAGGGTAACGTTTCGGAGGCCACACAACCAAGTTCGGAAAGCACGTCCTTGGAAGTTATGCATACATCGGGTGCTAACAACGAGGGGGAATGTCCGCTCACTGTGGATGTCCAGACCGGTCCTTCCTCCACTTCTGTAGCTCCTGAGACTAGGCCCCTCCATAGGCTCTATGCCCTCTAAGCCTGTTTTTTACTTGAAGGAAAAACAAAAAACTAAACATGTCTCTTCACCTACTGAGGGCTTGCCTGATTGGCAAGCCTTCCCTCAAGGCTTATTTAATGCCTTTGTGGCCCTTAGGCCTTCCTTGGCTGCTTCTCCCATGGCTATTTCCTCTGTTATTAGCCCTAGGCCCCAGACCACTGAAGATTCCATCTTGGAGGCCGAAGACTGAGATGAGAGAATTCTTCAAATGGGACTCCACAGAAACATCTGAAGTCCAAAAGAGGTATTATGAACTCCTACAAATGAACACTCCTGCACCTTCTGCAATTCCACCACTTCTGCCAGCCTTTTTAGATGTCTTTTCTGCAGCTTCTAAAAATCCTGAATCCCAACCCCCTGCTCCTAGAAGACCTCACCGGATTTATAAGGTCCCTGAAGGGGCAAAATTTCTTAAGTGTCCTGCTACAGATCCTGGTGCTATTTCTCTTTCTGCTGACAAACTCTCCAGACTGCTGCCTTCCACCGCTGGACAGCAAAACAATGGAGAAAATTGGCAACAAGGTGTATACTTCAGCAACTCTGGCCTTTAGGGCCATTAACTACCAGACACACATGTCCAAGTACTCCCTGGCCCTTTTTATCTCAGGCTTCTAAGCTTATGGATGGCCTTCCAGAATCAGCCACAAAATCCCATATTTCTACTCTGATCTCCTTATCCTAACAAGTGACAAGACAGAGGCTTTGACCAGATCTGCAGCCTCTGCCTTGGTGCTCAGGAGGTCGGTCCTCTTGGTTGAGACTACAGCCCCTTCCTGATGATATCAGGGTGAAACTTTTAGGTGCCCCACTGGACTTTTCAGCTTTATTTTGCACCCAAGTGGCAGAACTTTTCAAAACCCTGCAACAAAAAGGGAAAAGAACTTCAGGACCTTAAACATCTGTTTATATAGCATATTCCTAAATTTTACAGGAATTACCCTGTTGAGACTCAGTTTATTAGAAAACACTCTGCTTTTCCCCTCTGGCTAGGGGCAAAAAGAGCTCCAAAAAGCAGCAGACTCCACCTAAGCCTGACCAGACACCAATACAGAAACCGCCCTTTCAGGACAAGGCAGGTAGTCTGTGACTACCTGCCTCCTCCTCCCCCCCCGCCCCCTCCAGGACATATTCCCCTTTCCCAGAGACTCTCTCACTGTCTTCCTTTCTTGGAAAGCATCACCTCAGACAAGTAGATACTGTGTATCGTAGAAAAAGGTTATTTCATGACCTGTGTCATTCCTCCTGTTTTCAGGGGTATCCCTTAGCCACCAAAGGACTAACTGCCCGTATTACAACCCATCTTGGACAGCCTTCTCTCTCATGGAACTATCAATCCATTCCAGGCTCAGAAAAGTGAAGAGGCTTTTACTCAAGACTTTTTCTAGTCCCAAGAAAGGATTAGCCATGGACACCCATACTGGATCTCGTGCACCTCAACTTCTTTCTTCTAGTAGCCACTTTCTGCATGCTTACTCTTAAAAACTCTTTTCCCACTGATTATGCCTCAGGCATTTCTGGCCACTTTTATCCCCATCACGCACAAATACAAGAAGTTCTTACGCTTCTCTGTGGCTTCCTCACATTTTCAATTCTCTGCTTTACCTTTTGGACTATCTGCTGCTCCAAGGGTATTCACCAAATGCCCGGCTCCAGTGATAGCTTACTGCAGGATTCTAGGGGTACAAATATTCCCATACCTGGACAACCTCCTGATCCAGGCAGACTGCTACAGTACCCTCCAGACCCATCTCCAGACAATCATTTCTGTCCTGCAGTCTCTGGGCTTCCCAACCAACTTCCACAAATCCAGCCTAAACCCCTCCCAGGACAAGGTCTTCCTGGGGTCTTGAATCAGAACAGACATTATGATGGTATTTGTCTCACCCAACAAGCTGGACATTCTAAACAAATTCCTGCTGTCTGTCAAACATGCTTCTGCAATGACAGCAAGAGAATACCTCAGACTCTTAGGGTACATGGCTTCCACAGTCCCCATGTTGCAGCTGGCAAGACTCCATATGAGAAAGCTTCAGTGGTATCTGAGGTCCACATGGACTCAACACTCCTACCCGCTGGACCACAACATTCCCTTCCTGCCATGCTTAAGGAAGGGGATTCTTTGGTAGGTGAATCAAGTCTCTTGGAATCCAGGGCTTCCCTTGCAACCCCTAGCCTCAGTACAGGAAATGTACAGAGATGCTTCAGACCTGGGGTGTGGAGCTGCTATGGGTGGCTTGAAGCTGCAAGGCACATGGACAGGCTCCTCCAAGAGGGAACACATCAACATCAGAGAGATGAGTGCTGTTATCATTGCTCTGAGGGGCATTCCAACATGTCCTGAAGCAAGGACCCCTGAAATTGCTCACGGGCAACACTACTGTTCTTTAGTATATGAACAAACTGGGGGAGATCTTACTTGCTATGCAGGCTTGCACTCCAAGCTTGGGAACTGGCAGTCAGGCATGGAGTAACTCTGCAGGCCGTCTATATACCCTCACCCCAGAACACACAAGCAGACACCCTAAGCAGATCCATGTTACAATCCCACGAATAGATGTTACACTGGGATGTGTTTCTGGACATAGTCCACAGGTGGGGACACAACAAGTAGGCTTGTTTGCCTCCCCTCTGAACAGGCAGATTCCACAGTTCTGTACCAGGGCTCCCATTTCCCTAGCGAGGGCAACAGATGCATTCTGTATCTCTTGGGAGGGGATGTTTCTGTATGCGTTCCCCCCTTCCTACTCCTACAGAATGTCCTGATGAAAATTCAGCAGGACAAATCAAAAATCTTGCTAGTGACCCCCTTTTAGACAAGACAGCACTGGTTCCCCCTTCCTTCTGCATTTAGCCAGGGGAAATCATCACAAGTTACCTCACAGAGTGGACCTACTCGCACAGGACAAGGGATCCTTGATCCATTTCCACCTGGAATCTCTGAACCTAACCTTGTGGGTGATTAGAGTTTTGATCCCTTTCAGACACCTTTATTCTGAGGATGTGCTAAATGTCCTATAGGAGGCCAGGAAACCCAATACTAGGAGATCCTATCTGCCAAAGTGGAAAAGGTTCTCTATTTGGTGTCTAAAAAGACGACTAGACCCATTTCAGGTAGGGGTCCCCCTGGTACTGTCGTATCTGTGTGATTTGTTGTAGGCAGGGTTGGCATGTTCCTCTGTAAAGGCCCACCTTGCTGCTATTTCCACATGTCTGCCTTTAGAACCATCACTTGCTTCTTGACTTCGTGAAGTTATTTTTAAAAGGAGTTCTACACCTCAGATCACCCAGGAGGCCAGTCTCACCACCCCGGGACCTGAACTATGTGTTGGAGAAGCTCGATGTTGCTCCATTTGAGCTAGTGTCTATAGCCTCTCTAAAGTATTGCACTTTGAAAACTGTGCTTTTGATGGCCTTAACTTCAGCTAGGCTAGTCTCAGAGCTCCATGCCCTCATGGTCACCCTACCTTTTTTGATCTTCCACAAGGATAGAGTTACCTTGTGGACTAACCCAGTCTTTATGGCTAAGGTGGTCAATGAGTTATCCCTGAACCAATGTATCCACCTTTCCACTTTCTTCCCACAGCCCTAGAATGACAGTGAGAGTCCTGCATTCCCTTGATGTTCACAGGTAACTGAGATTCTTCATTGACAAGATTTAATCTATTAGAATGTCAGAGCAACTGTCTGTCTTCTTTCACCACAGGGCTCTGGGAAAAACTGTGACTAAATGGACTGTTTCTACATGAATTTCCAAAGCCATCTCCTATTGCTGTTTCTGCCATGGAAAACACATAGACTGCAATATTAAAGCCCATTCTGCTAGAGACATGGCTTCCTCCGGAGCTTTTTTTAAGGGGTTGGACACTGACTCTATTCTAGAATCAGCTACCTGGACATCTGTCCATACCTTCACAAAACATTACAAACTGGATCACATCTCCAAAGCCAGAGCAGGGTTTTCTAGGGCAATGCTACATGGATTTTTGGAAAATAGTTCCAAACCACCCTCCTCTTCTTCACTTTGAGCTATGGTACTCATCCAGAGATGAAGAATACTGCAACATGAGAATAGAAGGACATAGTTGTGTAAAATCTTATCATAACCATATGTGTCCTCCTCTTCCATGTTGCAGTATTCTATCCCACCCTCCCATCCCCTATTCAAAAGAAAATGTTGGCTTTGCTGGATGGTTAAGGACTTGTGCAGCTATCCTGGGACTGGAGTCCGACTGGGGCACTCGGTTCTGAGGAAAGTATGTGCAGAAATCACTTTTATGGTCCACTTTCCCTATGGCCAACTTCAGATGTCCCATGTACCTTGCAGTGAGTAAAGGTTTTGTATACTGGCCAGGTGTTCAGGTCGCTAGGTGGAGGATAACCCAAAGGTTAAGAATACTGCAACATGGAAGAGAAGGACATCTATGGTTATAGTAAGATTTTACACAACTATGCTTTGTCAATAGCACTGCTATAATAATTTAAAGTCCTTCAGAGTTGGTACTTTATGCATATTTTCTCAAGTAAGGGTATAAACATTTCAAAAGTCCCTGCAAACCTTGTAAGCTCTGCATATCCTTCTGTAATCTTGTCATCTCCATATACCTTGTTATGCTTCATTTTACATGTTTTAACTGTTCTAATTTTTTGCAACATTTTGGTTGAAATGTGGGTCATTTTGGATCACCCCTTCAACCCAGGTCAACAAGCAGTCAATAAGTATTGGCTCCAGTCCCCAACCTATGAGTTGGGCTTTTCCTACTGTTCTTTCTCTCCTTGATTTTTGTCTGTTTTCAGAATGAGTACGCTTTCTTATGAAGAATGGAGAGTGATAAAGTGGGCTCACCAGGAATGGTGATGACTGCTTACAGACGGGATGTTGAGCAGCTAGACCTTTGGTATAGTCAGAATAATCTGGAACTGAACACACTTGGACTTTAGGAGTAGTAGTACAATATTATCCCCTCTCTTTATATTTAATACTGCTGTGTCACTTGTGGAATCCTTCAAGTTTTTGGGATCTATAATCTCCCAGGATTGAAGTGGGGCACCAATGTAGGGTTCATCATAAAAAGGCACAACAGCGAATGTAGTTTTCTGCGACAGCTGAGGAAGTTCAACCTTCCACAGGAACTGTTGATTCAGTTCTATACAGCAGTCATTGGGTCTGTTCTCAGCTCATCCATAATGGTGTGATGTTCTTTGTGTTTCACTGTTGCAGTCATCACACTGTGGTTATCTGCCTGCAGGTAGCCCTCAGTCGGCCCGAATACCGGAGACTTAGTATTTCAGAATCAGATGCTGTCACTTCTTCCTTGACGTCAGGTCATCAGGGGTATAAAAACAAGCAGCCAACGCCATTACATCAGTTTTTCTTGCCCCAAATGGCAGGAGCCCCCAAATAGGGAGCTAGGATATGGTGGGGAAAACAACACCGGTAAAAAGTAAATACCAATAAAAGTAAGAATAGCCATAGAGAGGAGAGATAGAGAAAACCAGGGGGCTGGAGGGAGGGAAACCAGGACTGTAACAGTGAATACACTCGAACATCTACATTTATGGTAAGTGTACACAACTGCACTATGTTCTTCGTGTTTCACTGTTGCAGTCATCAAACTTGGGTTGATTCCCAAAGCTGAGGAAGGTTAGAGGTAGTCAAGAAGAGTTAGGGCTGGCTAGTAGGCCTTGCAAGACTGCTGTAGCAAAACCTGCCCTGGATTTGGAAAAGATAGGCAGGTGGTAATGCTTGGTGAAGGTGTGTATAGAACTCCAAGTAGCAGCTTCCAGGATGTCCCTGGTAGGGACTCCCCTGAGAAATGCTGTAGAGGTAGATGTAGCCCCAGTGGAATGTGTTCTGACTGAGGGGTTGGTTTTCCATGGTTCTTGTAGCAGAAGTGGATGCAGTGTGCTATCCATTTGGAAATAGTTTGTTTTGAAATGGCCTTGCCCTCTGCCCCTGTTGCAAAGCTGACTAGCAACTGGTCAAATTTTCTGAAAGGCTTAGGCAAAAATAGGTTAAATAGAATAGTCAGGTCTGTCGAAAATATCATTGGTGCTAGTTTGCCCTCCTTACACGACCTGTACTATTCCAGAGTCATGAAAAGGGCAGGGAAGATAATCACTGACCCTTCACATCCAGGCCACCATGTTTTTGAACGATTACCATCAGCCAGGCGTTATAAATTAATACGCATCAAAACAAGCAGATATAAGAAGTTTTTTTCCCCACAGTCTATCAAGTTCATACGCGGTTAACTGAGCTTATTATGTTAGTATATTCTTTTTTCCAAGTCTCCGAGGATTCTGCAGTATTGTTTACATATTGTTAATACTTGTTTCTTTCAGAGTTTATTTCAGTATTTCTTGCACTGAGTTGCACTTTGCACCTTGTATGTATATGTATATTTACTTTTTTGTCTTGTTCTTAATAGTTGCATGTATGTCGTTTGTCTTATTCTTAATAGTTGAATGTATGTCATTTTTGTAATTCGTACTTGGAGAGTCACTGAAACCAGAATCACATTCATTGTATGCATGCATACTTGTCCAATAAATGTGATTCTGACTCTGATAATGGGGATGCTTAAAGCAAAGCAACCTAAGAAAGTGTTCATAGGTTCAGCCATTTTAAGCCTAGCCAAGCTTTACCATAATTTGTCAAAATATTTCTGATGTGTCAATACCCCAAAGAAGTTTAAGGATATGATATAGGCTTGTAGACGTAAAGCATTCACAGGCTGCCATTGTTCATTAGGGACATAGTTGCCAAACCAAAATTTACGACTTCCCATCCATTGGTCCAAGTTATGTTTGAGTATGGTTTGGGATGAACTTTGCATCATATGAATGGAGGCCTGTTCCAGTGAAGGAGTAATCGTTGACATGCATACCTGTCCCTCCAATATGCCCCGTTTGTGTCACAGATGAAGTTTAGGTCCTCAGAATGTATATTTTTGATGCTATTTGTTTTGTGTCTGTCAACCAATCCATCAGTGTGGGATCAGAGGATGCCTTGTTGGATAGGCAAAGATTGCTGTGCAGCAGTACGAGACCGAGTACAGGGATTGGGCTTTGAGAGAGTCTGTGTAGGACTTGTATACTCCCTGTATTCTTTTTGTGAGGAACCTCTATGGTTTCTCAAGCTGTTTCAAGTGCCTGGTCATGTATATGCTGAAGAGTATGTTGTACTCAATGACTGATCTGATGAGAGCCGAGTACAGTAGAATAACAACCTCCTTGAACCTTGATGCCATGCCCTTAAGTTGAACAATATAGAATGATTTTCTTACCACAGTGGACTATTGTTGACTAAGTGGTCCTAATGTCTGAAGTTGTTACCTGTATGCAAGCCGCTGAAAAAAAGTTGGTAGAACTGTGTGTAGTACACTAAGAGATTACTAAGTACATTTCCTTGACAAATGGAATCGATAATGCATTTATTGCAACCTTATTTTCTGAACTCTAGGTGACATGTAGATGCATGTTCTCAGCCACATGTGCCATTGATAACTATTGATAGATGATGTTAAGTTCACTAGAGACTGTCACCTAAAAAGTTGTGCAAAGTAGCTAATAGAGTATGAAAAGATTAACCGTAGCCTGAAGTAAGCAAGTAGTCCGTTTACTGTTTATCTAAGAAAGGATCTTCACCCCTTCAACTGCAAACACTGTTACTGGAGAAAGATGCACACATTTAAAAAAGGGGATTAGTTTTTTTGCACAGATTTTGCTTTTGTGCATGGTCCTTTAATGTTTCTCTGTATCTCACACTATAATGGCTCTGTTGAAATGTAACACGTAGACTTGACTTGGGGACAGGGTTGCCAGATTTCTGAAGGGCCAGGTAAAAACAAAAAAAAAAAAAAAAGGGCTTTCATGCAAAGTGAAGACAAAAAAAAAAAAATTGGGCTGCTGATCTTGGGGACAGCCCCACTCAAATAGGGACGTCTAGCAACCCTGCTTGTGGAGTACAGAGTGAAAAGGTTTTGCAGGAGACCATTTCCAGTTTTGACTAGATTTATAGTTGCAGTCTAGTTTACAGAAAAAGTCATAAAGTAAAACTGTCTTCATTTATTTCTTGCTGTGTGAGACTATGCATAAGTGGTAGCAATTTGTGTGTATAAGTTAGTAGTCAGAATTGCCTGTCATTTGAATATAGACTGGGGTAGAGTTAGATTTGAACACATTGAGACGGAAAGAGAAACTAAAACATAATAAGGGATAATTTCAGGGGGATGAAGGAAGTTCAGATGGGAAGATTGAATAAGCTGGCATTTGCCTGAACTTGAAGACCATCGTGGAAACTGAAGAATCTTGGGGTTGTGACGTATGTAAACAGTGTTCTTTTGAATGTGCTATAGAGGAATTGAAGAGGTTCCTAGGGGGAACTCTCTCTGCATGTCATATGGGGGACTTTCTATAGAGGATTGAATAAATGTATGCTGCAAGAAGGTTAGTAAAAAGTGAGTAGCAAAATGGGTGAGTTGTTCTGACATTTGGTGGACAACAGTCAACATTTTGGCTGCTCTTCTAGACTTGTAAATCAGAAAAAAACTTCACTGTACTGTTGTAAACAGTCTCGTTTGGAAGCTGTGCCTCTCATTCACCCATAAGCCTAGTCAACCCTTCCTGTGCACAGCAGTTCCAAGTTGTATTATTTTTTGAATTTTCTAGCTGACTGTTGATTGTCTGGGCCTCAATAAGAACCTGAGATCCCTTATAAGACCCTCCAAAGCAAGCTACAAAAGCAAAATCGCCACCGATTCTAGGGACAACGACAAAGCATTCTATAGCTATGTCAAGAATCTCAATGGTAACACCCAGATCTCCTCTGAGTTACAGCACAACGGCATAAAAATTACAAAACCAACTGATATTGCCAACATTCTGGCAGATAGGTTCACTGCTAACTTTACCCTCCCTTTAACCCCCTAAAAGGCCCAGGAAGAGTGCAGAGTCCCTGTAATCACAACTACGCAGGTGTAAAAGCTGCACTCTCTAAAGCCAAAAACACAGCATCCATGGGACTGGACAACATCCCAGGCTGTGTTTTACACTAACTTCAGAACGAACTGGCTCCCCACCTAAGCACCATGTTGAATCATAGCCTCACGTCAGGCTTTGTGCCCACTGAATGGCGCACAGCAACAGTTATCCCACTCCACAAAGGTGGGAGCCACCACCGATCCCAGGAACTATTGCCCTATTAGCCTGACGAGCCTGGTCTGTAAGGCAATGGAATGTATCATCATGGAACTCATAAACAAAGACATTGGTAGCCTCCAGACTCTGGAGCCCACACAGTTCAGGTTTGTGAAAGGCAGATCATGCCTCCTGAACCTGATCGACTTCTTTGAGGCAGTCAGCAAAGCCGTAGACGAGGGTAAGGTGGTTCACACAGCCTATCTTGACCTCACCAAGGCTTTATACACCATCCCCCATTCAGGAATTACAGCTAAACTCACTAAACTAGGTATAAATCCCTATGTCACAAGATTGGTTGCCAACTGATTCACTGACAGAACCCTCACTGTAACAGTTGCAGATTCTAAATCTGACTTCAAACCAGTGACAAGTGGAGTACCAGTGGGTTCAGTCCTGGGACCTCTCCTTTTTGGTACCTACTTCTCTGAAGTACAGGCTAACACAGAAGGCCTTTGGCTAACGAAATTCACAGATGACTGCAAACTAGGAGCCATAGTCGAGTCCCCAAATGATGTGGACATCCTACAGAATGGTCTCACTGAGACAGATGCCTGGTGTCAGAGCCATGTCCTCAAGCTCAATGCCAAAAAGTGCATTGTCATCCCCTTTGGCAAAAACTCTGTACCCATGAACTACCAGATAGGCGACAGTCTACTTAACGCCAAATGTGTGATAAGAGACCTTGGGACCCAGGTGCACAGTAGTCTTTTCTTTGATAATCACATCGCCACAGTAGTCAGGAAATCCTTCTTTGTGGCATACCTGATCACAAAAGGGTTCTCATCCAGGAAAAAAAAAGGTCATTGTTCCCCTCTACTCGACACTCATTAGACCCATTATAGAATACAATGCCCCTTTTGGAATGTATCTCACAAAACATCTGCAGCAGCTGGAAAGGCCACAGATGTTCCTCACAAAGAGGATTACTGGCCTTAAACAGATGCCCTACACTGACAGTCTCAAAAAACTCCAGCTTTACTCCATAGCATATCTCCTACTCCAAGGAGATCTCTGACTAACATATAAAGCTATGTCAAACCCAGAGCTGTTGGACATGCTGTAGGGACCTAAACCTTTTCACCACAATAAACAGGACATGCTGGAGGGATAGATTCCTGTCCCAGAAACTTTCCATACTCTGGAACAAGCTACCCATCTATGTCAAGCAAAGTTCCTCATTAGCACTCTTCAAGAAAAATCTTGATGAGTGGATGGGAAATAGGAAATACACCCAGGGGATCACTTCTGTGGCTCTGCTCGACAGGGGCACAGGAAAATTATTTTCTTGGGTGGCGTACGCCAGGGAACCTTGTTGGCTAGGCTTATTTAGGCCCTTGGGCCGATAGCCTAGTACCTACCTATGAATTAAGGCCATTCCATGCACGTCATACTGACCACACTGACTTTGCTAGTTTTGTAGTTATTATTTAGTGTTAGTAGACTGCGATTAGTATGTGTTAGAATTTTCTATTGCTGTTTGTTTTGTGCCTGAAAGTGGTCCAGTTGGATCACTTCCCTTTTTCCTTTTTTTGTTCTCTCCCCCACCTTACTTCTTTCCTTCCAGTCTCTAACCCAGTCCACCTGCCCATCGTTCAGGTCTTCCAGCCTCTCCTTTTCATCCCAGGACTAACCCAGATTCCAGGCTGAGGCCAGCATGGAACCCAGAGGCATCATGGGATTACACTGGCAACTGTTTTTGTGAGGGGGGAAAAATGTTTTACATTATGATCTACCCTCTCTCCCAGCCTCTACACTCACCACAGCAACCATCCAAGGGCTACTCCTCTCTTTATGAAATACTGAAATGAGCATCACCCCCCTCCCCCCAGTGGGATATGCATGACCATACCTCTCTGCCAGCGCATTAAACACCCAAGCTGCTACTTGAGATCATTTCACCTAGGCTGTAATCAGGGCTTTATCTCGTTATGCCACAGCACTAGTTAGTTGGATCAGTTTCCTTGGTAACCCAAAGCATGGATGAAGCCATTGTACCACTACTGACGTTGCTTTGGTACTATACATTCATTAGCATATTCTCAATTTTGTACATCAGAGCCTTGCTATGGGACCTGCTTTTCATGTTAAAGGGAGACATGTATCATGAAACATACACCTCTACCTTGAAGACTTTTAAAATTTTTTTTGGTCTTATGGATTAAACTTTCAGCTGTCACTGGTGGCCTTTCCTTGATCTCAGGTATAGGGAGTCACTCCTGATGCTCGCAGACCTATTCCAAAACCCTCCCATTACCTAAGAAGACATTTTGGTGTCCCAGTGCAGTCATGCCCATAGCCACAGGGATTTTTTATTTTTTATTTATATGTCCTATCAATTTCACTGCCCCAGTGGCCAATGTGCTCTGACATAAGGTTATGTCCATCGATGTCTGTATGTGTATGTCCTCTGTTTTTAAGCATGGGGTTCAAATCCCTGGCATCACCATCAAGGCTGTCATGTCTGATTATCACTTGACCCTTCCTCCCAGGATAGGTTGTCTGGTACCAGCCCCCCCTACATTTGGCTACTGTAGTTTTGGGCTTGCTAATTTGAGTGCAGGAGAGTTGAGACACAATTACGACTCCCTATGTCTTCTCCATGGAGCAGATTGTCTGTTTTGTAGTTCTGTGTGTGTGTTAGTTTAAAAAGATAAAAATACATGCATTTTTCCTCATGTTCTCACTGCTGAAACTTCGTACAGCAGGGGTATGTGTTTGTGTGCCATAAAACTAGCCATTCCAAACTATTATTAAATGTGCTTTTGGAAGTTATTCAAGACCCCCCCCCCCCCCCGAGAAAGCATAACATCTGTGAAAGTTTTTGACTTCATATAGACATTATATGCAGTAGCCTTGTTTTCACATCTCTCTTCCCCCTGGTGTTCTCTTCAGCTACGGTTGTACTTTGATTTTGTGATCCAGAAAGGATGTCGATTGCTGACTATGCCAGCTGGAGACTGTCAATAGTATGAAGCAGTCGTGATGTCTAGGGCCATGGGTGAGCCTTTTTATAAGGGCCTCTTTCGGACTGTCTGTCAGAAATGGAGAATCTTGTTTTGGGCTCTGACCCTGCCCAAGGTCATTTTTGAACAGCTGTGGTTCATTGAGTGAGAGAAGACAAGTGAGCAACTGAAATATGATCTGCTCCTGCCTGGCTTGTGACAGGGCTGGAAGGAAGAGGAGGAGGGGAGAAAACAGAGAGGGTGTTTTGAACAGACATGTCTGGAATTTTTCTCTGGGGGATGGGAGAAGAAGCTTTTTCACAGCCCAGTGGGCAACTACTGCATGCTTGAACATTTTATGTGAGTATTTCTTTCTCTTGACTCATTGGTGATGTCACACTGCAAGTGTGTTTCCACAGTTTACCCTCTAACCTATCAGTTTGTAGAAATTTTGTTTTTGGAAGCCTAGGATGTATAGCACCAAGATGAACATAGTTGCAAATTACAGCACATAAGCAAATGCTTCTCTGCACTGCTACTTGCCAAAAAATAGCTGAATTGTTACCCTACTTTTTATTCTCTTCCCTTTTATTATCTTATTGCAGACTATTTTATTCACACTATATATGCTATAAAGAAGGATCTAGTAAAATGTACGTATTTCAAATAAAAGGAAAACTGTTTAGTAAATGGGTATCACTTAAGAAGTCACCATTAAAGCATACTAAAAAGAGTTTTGAAAAGTTTCCTGGTAGTATTAATCATTTGGAGGAGTAATGTAATGTGGTACTTGTGAAGTGTTTTCCCCTTTTTCCTGGCATTTTGTAGTATGGTCATCTAGACTGCATTTATTTATTTGATTTGTGTTAGTCTTCATTTGTCACTTTCAGTGGCTCAGCAGGCATCCTCTTTGTATTTGATGCATGATAACAATTGTTTTTAACTGTTTTCAGGGAGTAGAATTGAGGCCCTGATAGTGCTCCAGAAGATTTCTGGTTCTCTGGGTATTGGATTGTTAATTAAGGGGAGATGGCATTGAGAGGCCGACATAGGTATACATTCCCTGGTGTTTGCAGTAAGACTTCCTTACTGTTGCTGCAGATGCCTGTTGGAGGAGAGACACAACAGTAGACTGTTGTTTGAGACAGATGTTCTTCGTCTTCCATTGCTGCAGTCCTGACTATTGGGTATAGTCCGCGTCCAGTCGGCCCGAATACCAGAGTATAAGGCTGGCGTCGGTCAGGCGCATTAGACTGGCGTCAGTGCGTCAGGGTACTAATGCGCATGACCTACGTCATATCCTCAGTCTTTTTTGCCGCATGGTCCGATGCAGAAGCAGTTTTGCGAGTGCAGGTTGGCGTTCTGAAATATTTCCGAAACCGGAGTTTCAGACCGAAACAGAGTTGGCTAAGTACCCGTTGGGGAACATTTTAGTTTTTCTTGCCTCAGTATTTTACGGATGTCAGAAAAAGTGAATAACTGTATTTCTTGTGGGAAACAGATACCTCATAGGGATTATCATACCTTGTGTATACCTTGTTTAGGGCCTGAGCACGACGTTGTTGGTTGCCGCTCTTGTGCTAGGTTTAACAAACGCACTATTAAGAGGAGGTTAGACTGTGCCAGGTTAGTGTTTGGGAAGTGTTGCAATTATAAAATGCCGTCGGATGCTCCGACGCCCGCTTCCTCAAAGAAGCGCAAGGATAAAACAGTGAAGCCTAGGGTTGAGGAACCGGCAGTCCCGGACGTCGGTTCTTTAGAAGGCTCAGTGGAGCCGGAGGTTTTGCCAGGAGTTTCCATGGAGTCCCAGGCAGAAACTATACTCTTACAGGATGTGCCTTCTCAGGAGGTAGGCCAGGCTGCGGGGGCTTTTCAGGTGACTGTTCTTCCCTCTCTTCCCAAGGTAGTTAGGGCCTCTCCTTCTGTTGCCAAAACTTCTTTGAGAGGTAGGCCTACTTCAGCTTCAGTGGGGGCTTCTCCTAGCATTTCGGGTTCTGTACCTAAGAAACATATGCTTAAAATGGCAGAAGATTTGATTACTATGATTAGAGGTTCTATGCCCCCGCCTGATAAGAGGCCTAGGGTGGAACCGGAGTTTGATAGTTTTGAACAGTGTTCAGAGGCTTCAGAATCTTCTGTGGAAGATTTGCAGGAGTATCCTACTTATTCTGATTCTGATGTGGATGATTCCACTCCTACAGCGTCTCCACCTGAGGATTTCTCATTTTCAGAGACTTTGCATTCCATGAGGGAGCACTTTAAATGGGAAGGCCAGGATTACTCTGACTCCAGGAAAAGGCTTAGGGAGTTCTTGTTTTTACCCCAGCATAGGCCTTTAGCTATTCCTCCTGTGTTGAATGTGGTGGAAGATGTTTTTGCAGAGGCTTCCTGAACCCTGACTCTTTGCCTCCTGCTCCTGTTAAGCCTGATAGGTATTATAGGGTGCCCGAAGCTCATAAATATTTGTTTAAGAGTCCTAGGGCAGACCCAGAAACTATTTCTCAAGGGCCTAAAGGTGTAAAGGCTTCTGTGGTTAAAAATCCTGTTCCCACTGATAAAGAGGCAAGGGCTTTGGATAGGTGGGGAAAGAAAGTGTATACTTCTTCCACTCTAGCCATGAGAGCTTTGAATTGTCAGTTTCATATGCTAAAATATCAGAATTATCTCCTTTCACAATTGAAATCTAAGGTGGATGCTTTGGCGGAAGGTATTGAGTGTAAAGAGTTGCTGGATTTGGTTCATGTGTCTGAACAAGTGGGTAAGCATTCTTTGCAATGTGGTTTTGATGCTGTACAGGCCTCCTCGAGGGTGGCTGCTACCAGTTCTGTTCTTCAGGCATGCCTGGTTGAAGGATCAGAATTTAGCTGAGCATGTTAAGACAAGGATTTTGGATGCTCCTTTACAGTCTGATGTGTTGTTTGGTTCGCCTGTGGAAGCAGTTTTACAGAAAATGGAGGACAAAGCTAAGTCTATGCAAACTGTTAAAGATTTTTTGCAGGTGCAGCCACCGAAGTTTAGTAGAAATTGGCCTGCTAAGGGGTGGACATATCCTGCTTATGATTCTCAGTCTAGGGGTAGGTCTAGACGTGGTAGGGGCAGGGCTCAAGGTTCTTTTAGGCCTAGAACAGGGAGTTCACCTGCTCAGACTTCTGGTAAGGGCAGGGGTCAGTCCTTTCGTAAACAGACCCAATGACCTGTTTTTTCAGCTGCCAGCAGATTCACGTTTGGCAGCTCCGTTGGGAGGAAGACTGTCTCTTTTCAAAGAAAATTGGGATTTAATTACTCAAGACAGATGGGTGTTGGATATCATTCACCACGGTTACAGATTCTACTTCCATACAATGCCCCTTTCAAAGGCATGCCAGACGTTCCTCCTCTACAAAGAAAAGAGGCTCACAAGCAAGTTTTACAGTTACTTCACATAGGGGCTATTCAGCCGGTCCCTGTATCAGAAAGGGGCCTAGGATTTTATTCTCGCCTGTTCCTTGTACCAAAGAAGGGGAACACGTGGAGACCAATTTTGGATTTATCTCTCCTCAACACGTTTTGGACATTCCCAAGTTCAAGATGTTGGCGTTACAACAGCTTTTACCTCTGCTGGGCAAAGATCACTGGATGGTAACTTTAGATCTCAAGGAAGCTTACCTTCATGTGCCTATAAGGCTAAGTTGCAGGAGGTATCTGCGGTTTCGAGCTGGAAATTCTCATTATCAGTTCTCTGCATTGCCCTTTGGCTTATCTACTGCCCAGAGTATTCACAAAGGTTCTGGCTCCAGTGATAGCTTACTTCAGGCTTCAAGGAATTCAAATCTATCCTTATTTGGACGACTGCCTGATTCTGGCTCAAGAAAAGGAAGACCTTCTACAGCATCTGGAATATGTTATAGCAGTGCTAAGATGCCTAGGGTATCCTGTGGGCGAAATAAAGTCCTGTCTAGTACCCTCTCAAGACATGTGCTTTCTGGGTGTAAGACTGAATACAGCAGCCCAGATGGCCTTTTGAATCCCGGACAAACAAAAGAGTCTGTCACTTTACTTCCATCAACTATCTCATCAGTCCGTGCTGACTGCAAGGACAGTCCTTCAAGCATTAGGGTTCATGGCATCTTGTATTCTGGTGCTTCCCAATGCCAAACTGCATATGAGGAAGCTACAATGGTATCTCAAAAATGTATGGACACAGCACTGCCTGGATTTGGACACTGTCATTCAAATAATACCTTGCCTTCAAAAGAATTCTTGTGGTGGGCTCAGGAATGTCACCTAAACAAGGGACTCTCTGTGACCCGGCCAGAGGCAAGTCAGATTCTAACGACAGATGCCTCGGACATTGCTTGGGAGCTCATCTAAATGGAAAGTGGATACAAGACAAGTGGCCTGCCAGACAACAGCATCTACATATCAACATGAAGGAGATGTTAGCAGTCCAGTTTGCATTAATGGCTTTCAAGGAGTTACTTCTTCCAGGGCAGGTGTTGATTCTAACAGACAACACAACTGTCATGTGGTACATCAACAAGCAAGGGGGAACACATTCTTATCCTCTATGCAGGCAAGCAATGATTTTATGGGAGACTGCTAAGCTTGCAACTAACTCTTCAGGCAAGGTTTCTGCCAGGAGCACAGAACTCCTTAGCAGATGTGTTAAGCAGACAAATCATGGATCCCCACGAGTGGAAACTGGATCTTCATGTATTTCAGAAACTGACAGTGTCATGGGGAACTCCAGACATAGATCTGTTCGCTTCTCCACTAAACCACCAGCTGCCAAAGTATTGCACAAAGGGGTTTCTTCACACAGCTTGGAAAGTGGATGCTCTGTCTTTCAGTTGGAAAAACCTTCATGTGTATGCCTTTCCACCTCTACCGCTTCTTCCCAAGGTACTATTAAAGGTCAGACAAGACAGGCCAAGGATGATTTTGATAGCTCCAGATTGGCCTCGGCAACACTGGTACCCACTACTACGGAGTCTGGTAAAGAAGCCTCCATGGCCTTTACCTCTGATTCCTCATCTGTTATCTCAGCAGGACGGTCATCTGCTCAATGTCAAGCTTCACTCTCTTCATCTAACAGCCTGGCATATTCTGTGTTGAAACACAGCAGGTCTCAACTTCCTCAACAAGTTTTAAATGTGATTATGGAAGCTAGAAGGCCTAGTACAAGGAGTGTACGCAGAAAAATGGAAGAGATTTTACTTTGGAGTACAGCAAAGAATTTGGAGATTTCAGAGCCTAATTTGAGTGTGGCTCTTCAATATCTTACTGAATTATTGGACAAAGGTTTGTCCTTCTCTTCCATAAAGATTCATGCTGCAGCAATTTCAGCTCACTATGATTGTGACCCACCTTTGTTTTCGCATCCTTTGTTCAAGCAGTTTCTTAGAGGGCAAAGAATATAAGACCCCCGTAGAGCTCCTACTCCTGCTTGGGATCTCAATTTTGTGTTGGAAAAACTTACTCTACAACCTTTTGAGCCTGCAGCTACTGCTGAATTGAAATATTTGTCTTGGAAGACTGCTTTTCTGTTGGCTATTACTTCTGCAAGAAGGGTGTCTGAGTTGCAGGCCCTTATGGCAGTAGAGCCTTTTTGATTTTCATAAGGATAGGGTATCATTACGTACTAATCCTTCTTTTATGCCTAAGGTGGTTTCTAGTGTGGCTTTAAACCAAACTATTCATTTGCCTACTTTTTTTTGCAGAACCTCAAAATAAAGGGGAAAAGATTTTGCACACTTTAGATGTACACAGGCAATTGCGTTATTATTTAAGCAGGACTAAGGATTTTAGGCAGTCTCAGCAGTTGTTTGTTTCTTTTGCTTTGAGTTCTCAGGGCAAGCCTGTGTCAAAACAAACTATTTCTAGGTGGATTGGCTTTTGCATTGCATTTTGTTATTCCCATCATGGCAAGGAGATTCCAGCTGGGATTAGGCCTCATTCCACTAGGGCTACTGCCACTTCAACAGCATTTCTAAGGGGGGTGGCAACTAAGGATATTCTGGAAGCAGCTACTTGGAGTTCAGTGCATACTTTCTCTAGGCATTATCACCTTCCTATCTACTCTAAGTCCAGGGCTGGTTTTGCCACAGCTGTTTTACAAGGCATGTTGTCAGCTCCTACTACTTTATAATTTGCCAGCCTCCCTTACCTCTGCTTTGGGATTCTACCCAATAGTCAGGACTGCAGCAATGGAAGACGAAGAACATAGTACAGTTTTGTACCTACCATAAATGTAGATGTTGAGGATTCCATTGCTGCAGTCCAATTTCCCTCCTTCCCCTCTGTTTTTAGGGGTGGTTGTGTAGGTGAGTTTACATGTTTATATTTCTGTATATATATATATATATATATATATATATATATATATATATATATATATATATTGTTGTATATATTGTACATGTTTTTTGGTGCAGGTTGTTTTGGGACTTGTCTTTTTAGGGTCTTCTGACATCTGGGGCAAGAAAAGACTGAGGATATGACGTCGGTCATGCGCATTAGTACCCTGGCGGACTGGCGTCAGTCTAATGCCTGACCGACGTCAGCCTTATACTCTGGTATTCGGGCCGACTGGACGCGGACTATACCCAATAGTCAGGACTGCAGCAATGGAATCCTCGAACATCTACATTTATGGTAGGTACAAAACTGTACTTTTTCCTGACTTTCCAAGCAGTGTGTTGCAGGGCTAAGTTTGTTAAAGCATGCGCCCAGCAACAATGTGATATGCTGTGCTATGGTAAATGTGTGTGTTTTCAAGACTCTACGGAGAGTAGAGTTTACAAAAACTCCTTCGTTAGGCAAGGAGGATGACACTGCACTGGAGCCATTCTGTTTCCTGCTAAAGCGCAGTATGGCCATGAAAAGAGAATACATTTTCAGGGACCCCAGCTGCTTTTGGTTTATTTTAACTGGCACAGCAGCTACAAGCACAATATTTGGAAATGGTAGAAAAATATCAATCTTCCTTCCTTGTGGCTAACAATACTGAGATGCGCACCCAGGATAGCCACCAAACAGACCAAATCGCTTCAGAATAAAACAGAAAAAACATTGTATAGTAGTAATACATAGTCTTAACTCCTATGAAACTAAGCAGCTTTCTTGGTAAAGGAACATCTCTCATCACTCCTTACACCACATAATATTCTTTAATGGAAACTGCCAAAGTATAAAGGATTTTATGTATTGTCCTAATACTACACTTTTCACTCTCACCCCCTGCACTGACCTTTCCTTGTATTCCATCAAATAATATTGATCATTTAAATTGATGTACTTGAAATTTGTTTTGTAATCTTCACTGCTGGTACAGTCCAAAAACACCTAACCATTCTAAACTCTCACTTCTTAACAAAGTGCCATCCTGTGTTTCAAAACCCCTGGCTTGAATGTTTATATTGCAAGACTTTCAAGTTATTGTTCCGAAAACGAACTTCCATGCTTTTTGGCACACATCATATTCTGACTGGTCCATGAAGCAGTATTATTAATGCAAGTTTGCACCTACAAATTCTTCTGCCTTACTCTTTATTCTCACCTTTCTCTCTCTCTCGCCTTCTGTAACTTGCTCCAACTATGTGGAATTTTCTGACACAGTAGATAACTATGCTGTAATAAGTTTTAAGGCATCCCTACTGCAGCACATAATACAAGCTACTAAATGCAGCTGTTTTGCACAGAACTCTACAACCACATATTCCCTTTCTCCTGGAGATCCCACGTCATTAATCACTGTATTTCATTCTCTAGTAGTCCCATTTCCTGTTTTAGGGTTCCATTTGGAACTTCCCTTGTACAAAACACATTTCCTGTATTAGGCATAGCATTGCCATGTGCTGTCTGACCATTAATACCACAGATGATAGGTCACTTAATCACTGAGTGACTTCAGACAGTAACCAGCATAAATTGCATGTGAAATGTTCATATGTCTTTGCTATTCCTGTTCTGCTCACTACTTACTTAAGGCATTGCTCCGTTTCAGGAACTGTACGCATGTATGGTCAAAACAACTAATCAGACACTCACTCTCTTTGCTCTTTTTTCTTGATTATTTGCAAGTGTTGATTTAGGCTGTCAGTAATATGTAATTTTGCAATGATTCTGATATGTTTACGTGGGAATTAGTTAATTAACATGGAATTGTATATTTGTAACTCTGTACAACTAAAATTCTTCCTGTTTTTTTTTTCTCGTTATTAATAACTAATTAGTTGCCTTTAGTTTGTTACTATCAAATTGTACTAAAGCCAATTTAGTTATGACTGAAATAGAGCCTCAGGCCAGTCCACTTTGCCAGTGGTTCACCACAAGGATGTATCCTAGTGAGAACACTACACCTTCAACTAGTGAAGCTTGTGTCAACTGAGCTTGCACTACTATAATGCATTAGCAGTAAAGTGCCAAGGGCAAACTACCATGCATTGGCAGGCTTCCCCTCTGGAGGTAGCAATGGGTGTCATGGAAGGAGCCACTAATAGCAGAAGGGATATGCTGCCTGGGGAGAAAGTAGGTCCCCCCTCAAAAACCATCAAGTTAGTATTCTCCCTACTGCACAGCTTTTGACAGTGAATGTAGAATAGATGGGTGCTCCTTTAGCTCTCACCTAGCCCAGGAATACCACACTCCTGTTTTGTTCTCCCACAATGAATGGGCCTCTTGGACAAAGGCAGAAGCCAGTGGAAATAAGATGAGACAAAAGCAGTTGGGTCCCTCTGGTCAAGGTGCTACAAAGTTTTTGTTTGTATATATGTTTATGTAGTTGTTTGCCTTTCCATAAAAGTTTTTTTGTCGACCTTTGAGAAAGCTGGTACAGCTGATTGAAACTCTGCATGATGAATATTACCTTTTTTCTCACACTGAGATCACAGTACAGTGGGAATCAGGAAATTTGCCCTTTCTCCACTGTAGTGCAGTTTCTGAGTTGATATATAAGTAGCAGGGGTGAGGGCGTGCAGGGTGAGGGCTTGCTCTCCCCTGCAAAAGTACTGTTTGAGTGTTTTCTTTTGATCCTCTGTGGACCGATGCTGGTGTGTTTTTCAACCATGTGAAGTAGATGAAGTTTGTGTCAACTTTTGTGGACTTTGAAGAAGAGTTAAGAATTTGTTTATATTTGTAAAAGCTGTCATTTTATTATATTACTATAATGTTTGAATACAAAAATATCTAACTCAAAAGACTGAAACAAACAAACATATATATTTCTTTTCATGCAGGGATGCAATTCCCCCTGTCCCCCACCCCAGCTATTTATGTATTTCAGCTCTGAGATCACACAACAGAGGGGAAAGGGCAAACTCCCACTCCCTGCTGTACTGCAATCTCTCACACACATAATCTGTCAATAAAACTAAGGGAATTCATAGGTAGGTACTAGGCTATAGCCTAGCCAAAAAGGTACCCTGGCTTTCACCACCTAGAAAATTATTTTCCTGTGCTCCTGTCGAGCAAAGCCACAGATGTAATCCCCGGGGTGAATTTCCTATTTCCCATCCAATCATCAAGATTTTTTTGAAGAGTGCTAATGAGGGGGCTTTGTTTGATATAGATAGGTAGTTTGTCCCAGAGTATGGGAAGTCTCTGGGACAGGAATCTATCCAAGTATCTTAAGTCAGCTAAAGCAGTGCTCAATATTTCACATGTTTGACCAAATGAACTGCAACAAATA